>NC_056444.1:47923257-47933257 GCF_018296145.1 Oncorhynchus tshawytscha | reverse complement strand
AAATAGTGTTCTTTTCACTATCACAATTATCGGCGCACTTTCTGGCATTAGCGAGAAAGCGCTGGGTTTCGATGAACATACAAGTTGTCTGGGTGTCGAGGTTTGGCCCCTCGCTGGCCAATCAGAACGTGCGCCATGACAAAATATTTGTGTATTTGGTGTATTTACGGTCTTTTATGTATTGCCTTGGAATCAACTCCAAATCCAATGTTAGTCCGTTATAGTTTGTGAAACGGCTTATAGAAAACCAATAACAAAATGTAGACCTATCTTTGCGTTAAATACGTTAACTTGAACCCATTTGCAGTCCACATTGTTCTCAGTCATTTAAATGGCTCCAATAGCATTTACACTGATATAGGGGGCTAGGTTTACTGTAAATTGCGTTATGGCTGGGCATGGACATGCCAAACGTTGTAAATATGCAAGATTAAATCAATGATTGATCATTCCTAAAAAGAGAACGAATAATTATAATCAACACGAAACAAGAACTTGTTTTAATCAGGCTATGTCACACTTACTTGCCAGCAGCATACCACCCTGCATCCCACTGCTGGCTTGCTTCTGAAGCTAAGCAGGGTTGGTCCTGGTCAGTTCCTGGATGGGAGACCAGATGCTGCTGGAAGTGGTGTTGGAGGGCCAGTAGGCTCTGGTCTAAAGAAAAGAAATAACCCAATGCCCCAGGGCAGTGAGTGGGGACACTGCCCTGTGTAGGGTGCTGTCTTTCGGATGGGACGTTAAAAGGGTGTCCTGACTCTCTGAGGTCATTAAAGAGCCCATGACACTTATTATAAGATATGGGGTGTTAACCCTGGTGTCCTGGCTAAATTCCCAATCTGGCTGCAAATGAGAACGTGTTCTCAGTCAACTTACCTGGTAAAACATCGGATAAATAAATAAAAACTTACAGGCACCCCCATTAAATACATGTAAAAATGTAATGATATCATACAATTGTCAGTATAAAAAAATACACGGATTGCTGTTGAACCATTCGTTGAAATAGTAGTCCTGAGGGAAGGCTTGGGTTTTGGACATAGGAAAGGGAAAACAAGCCGTTTTTACAAGTTACAGATACTTCTAAATACGAGGTTCACTGGTATTCACCGAGGTACTCGTCTCTCGTTTCACGATGGGCATGGACACGTACGCAAGTCCAACACGGGACCTGCATGGCTACAATAACATGGGCCTGCCTACAATGCATAGATAACAATGGAACGTCAGCTCGCTGTTTTGCTCCTCTCAAACTTGATATTTTCATAAAGCTTTGGTAAATTAAGATTTCCGGAGCCAAACCCTTAAGCGACAGTCTTGGCTACTTCGCGACTGCATTGGTCAGACAACAACAACAAAAAACAACTTTATTGAGAGCAGGGGAGGCTACGCTTAATCAAATAAAATGAAATAGGGGAAAAAAACATCAGTTTTTTACGTTTCTAAATACGAATTACACAGCCACCAATAGCACATTGGACTGTCGTGTTCCATGCGCATATGGGCAGTGTGCGTGACGGTTGGTTAGGCCGCGTATCAGCTTTTAAAATGTATCCCAAAACCAACTGCGTTACAGTTAAAACCAGCTGTTGGTTGGTCTTAAATGTCCCCATCGGCGCTGCCTGAAATTAGCACTTTGAAACAGGTTTTTAAGGACACATCTCAAATGTTTCCACCCCGCCCATCTGATCGCAAGCGAGCTGACATAAGACAAGTAAATGGCTGAACCTGGCGTTAGGACTGGAAACAGCTAATGCGCCAGTTTTTACATGACGAAATTGCAAACTAATGTGCATTTGACACTAGCGCCTCCTTAAAGCCAGCCGATAATTGAGCCCCTAGTATACAGGTTGGCCAAAGTGTTTCCTAATTCGGCTTATTACGTATTGATCAATGGAGATATTTGGGGGGCACCAAGACAAGACTCCACTTCTATGTCCAATATATTAAAACAAAAACACGCAAAAACGCTACAGTAAATTCTACGGTATAATACAGTCTGTGATATAATTGAAACTTTTATTTTCACCTAATTTTAACATTCTGTCATAAAGAGCATATGTTCAACTTCATAAAAAAACATGTTTTCTCATCTCATTAGGGGAAAAGGAGTATAGTAAGTGCCTCTCTTGAGCTTAATTAAATAATGAACCAAATCTAGTGCCCGAGATCAGTAAAACAAAACAATAAACATCATACAACACTCCACAATAGGTCAAAGTGTAGGTCTAGGTTTTGTGCTTCCAATGAGTAGATTTATACTGTCTACATTGGATGGTTAGCGGTGTCATGGTGTGTTCATAACCAAGTGGGAAGGGGGAATTTACCACACCTGGGAAAAGTCCAACTGGTATTTACAGTTATAGTGAAGACATCAAAACTATTAAATAACACATATGGAATCATGTAGTAACCAAAAAAATAAAAATATGTTATATTTGAGATTCTTCAAATAGCCACCCTTTGCCTTGATGACAGCTTTGCACACTCTTGGCATTCTCTCAACCAGCTTCATGAGGTAGTTACCTGGAATGCATTTCAATTAACAGGTGTGCCTTTTTAAAAGTTAATTCATAGAATTTATTTATTTATTAATACATTTGATCCAATCAGTGTAGTTGTGACAAGATGGGGTGGGGGGGGTTATACAGAAGACAGCCCTATTTGGTAAAAGATCAAGTCCATATTATGGCAGACCAGCTCAAATAAGCAATGAGAAACGACAGTCCATCATTACTTTAAGACAGGAAGGTCAGTCAACACCATAATTAAGTTTGCCGTGGTAGTGGTAGGCCTGATCAATTATGAGACAGCCTATAGGGAAGAGGTGTGCCAGGACAACAACCTCTCCCTCAACGTGATCAAGACGAAGGAGATGATTGTGGACGACAGGAAAAGCAGGACCGAGCATGCCCCCATTCTCATCGACATGGGCTGTAGTGAAGCAGGTTGAGAGCTTCAAGTTCCTTGGTGTCCACATCACCAACAAAACTATCATGGTCCAAACACACCAAGACAGTCGTGAATAGGGCACAACAACGCCTATTCCCCCTCAGGAGACTGAAAATATTTGGCATGGGTCCTCAGATCCTCAAAAAGTTCTACAGCTGCACCATCGAGAGCATCTTGACTGGTTGCATCACCGCCTGGTATGGCAACTAATTATTTCTTATTTTTCTTATTTTTGAACACTTATTTGTCTTAAATCTAGTTCAGACCATGCAATAATATCTAACAAGTAATCTAGCAATTACCGTTCATTTGTGTGTGTTTGTGTTTGTGCTTGTGTGTGTGTGTGTGTGTTTGCGCACGCGTCTGTGCGTGTGGCATGCTGTAGTGTACACTGTAGAATACCATACTACACATTGTAGTATCCCTCGACCATGTGTGGTACTTACTATAGAATGTTGTAGTAAATAATACAGTATTTGCGGCCAAAAAAAACACTGTAGTAAATACAACAGTAATGTCTGCAAAAACACGACAGTCCACAAAACACTACACTAACACTACACAGTATTTCATTTGCATATAATCTCTTCCGGAGCCGACAGAGATGGCCGCCTCGCTTCGCGTTCCTAGGAAACTATGCAGTTTTTTGTTTTTTTTACGTGTTATTTCTTACATTAGTACCCCAGGTCATCTTAGGTTTCATTACATACAGTCGAGAAGAACTACTGAATATAAGATCAGCGTCAACTCACCATCAGTACGACCAAGAATATGTTTTTCGTGACGCTGATCCTGTGTTCTGCCTTACAAACAGGACAACGGAGTGGATTCCATGCAGCGACCCAAAAAAACGACTCCGAAAAAGAGGGAAACGAGGCGGTCTTCTGGTCAGACTCCGGAGACGGGCACACCGTGCACCACTCCCTAGCATTCTTCTTGCCAATGTCCAGTCTCTTGACAACAAGGTTGATGAAATCCAAGCAAGGGTAGCATTCCAGAGGGACATCAGAGACTGTAACGTTCTCTGCTTCACGGAAACATGGCTCACTGGAGAGACGCTATCCGAGGCGGTGCAGCCAACGGGTTTCTCCACGCATCGCGCCGACAGAAACAAACATCTTTCTGGTAAGAAGAGGGGCGGGGGCGTATGCCTTATGACTAACGTGACATGGTGTGATGAAAGAAACATACAGGAACTCAAATCCTTCTGTTCACCTGATTTAGAATTCCTCACAATCAAATGTAGACCGCATTGTCTACCAAGAGAATTCTCTTCGATCATAATCACAGCCGTATATATCCCCCCAAGCAGACACATCGATGGCTCTGAACGAACTTTATTTAACTCTCTGCAAACTGGAAACGATTTATCCGGAGGCTGCATTCATTGTAGCTGGGGATTTTAACAAGGCTAATCTGAAAACAAGACTCCCTAAATTTTATCAGCATATCGATTGCGCAACCAGGGGTGGAAAGACCTTGGATCATTGTTACTCTAACTTCCGCGACGCATATAAGGCCCTGCCCCGCCCCCTTTCGGAAAAGCTGACCACGACTCCATTTTGTTGATCCCTGCCTACAGACAGAAACTAAAACAAGAAGCTCCCACGCTGAGGTCTGTCCAACGCTGGTCCGACCAAGCTGACTCCACACTCCAAGACTGCTTCCATCACGTGGACTGGGAGATGTTTCGTATTGCGTCAGATAACAATATTGACGAATACGCTGATTCGGTGTGCGAGTTCATTAGAACGTGCGTTGAAGATGTCGTTCCCATAGCAATGATTAAAACATTCCCTAACCAGAAACCGTGGATTGATGGCAGCATTCGTGTGAAACTGAGAGCGCGAACCACTGCTTTTAATCAGGGCAAGGTGTCTGGTAACATGACTGAATACAAACAGTGCAGCTATTCCCTCCGCAAGGCTATCAAACAAGCTAAGCGTCAGTACAGAGACAAAGTAGAATCTCAATTCAACGGCTCAGACACAAGAGGCATGTGGCAGGGTCTACAGTCAATCACGGACTACAGGAAGAAATCCAGCCCAGTCACGGACCAGGATGTCTTGCTCCCAGGCAGACTAAATAACTTTTTTGCCCGCTTTGAGGACAATACAGTGCCACTGACACGGCCTGCAATGAAAACATGCGGTCTCTCCTTCACTGCAGCCGAGGTGAGTAAGACATTTAAACGTGTTAACCCTCACAAGGCTGCAGGCCCAGACGGCATCCCCAGCCGCGCCCTCAGAGCATGCGCAGACCAGCTGGCCGGTGTGTTTACGGACATATTCAATCAATCCCTATACCAGTCTGCTGTTCCCACATGCTTCAAGAGGGCCACCATTGTTCCTGTTCCCAAGAAAGCTAAGGTAACTGAGCTAAACAACTACCGCCCGTAGCACTCACATCCGTCATCATGAAGTGCTTTGAGAGACTAGTCAAGGACCATATCACCTCCACCCTACCTGACACCCTAGACCCACTCCAATTTGCTTACCGCCCAAATAGGTCCACAGACGATGCAATCTCAACCACACTGCACACTGCCCTAACCCATCTGGACAAGAGGAATACCTATGTGAGAATGCTGTTCATCGACTACAGCTCGGCATTCAACACCATAGTACCCTCCAAGCTCGTCATCAAGCTCGAGACCCTGAGTCTCGACCCCGCCCTGTGCAACTGGGTACTGGACTTCCTGACGGGCCGCCCCCAGGTGGTGAGGGTAGGCAACAACATCTCCTCCCCGCTGATCCTCAACACTGGGGCCCCACAAGGGTGCGTTCTGAGCCCTCTCCTGTACTCCCTGTTCACCCACGACTGCGTGGCCACGCACGCCTCCAACTCAATCATCAAGTTTGCGGACGACACAACAGTGGTAGGCTTGATTACCAACAACGACGAGACGGCCTACAGGGAGGAGGTGAGGGCCCTCGGAGTGTGGTGTCAGGAAAATAACCTCACACTCAACGTCAACAAAACTAAGGAGATGATTGTGGACTTCAGGAAACAGCAGAGGGAACACCCCCTATCCACATCGATGGAACAGTAGTGGAGAGGGTAGCAAGTTTTAAGTTCCTCGGCATACACATCACAGACAAACTGAATTGGTCCACTCACACAGGCAGCATCGTGAAGAAGGCGCAGCAGCGCCTCTTCAACCTCAGGAGGCTGAAGAAATTTGGCTTGTCACCAAAAGCACTCACAAACTTCTACAGATGCACAATCGAGAGCATCCTGGCGGGCTGTATCACCGCCTGGTACGGCAACTGCTCCGCCCTCAACCGTAAGGCTCTCCAGAGGGTAGTGAGGTCTGCACAACGCATCACCGGGGGCAAACTACCTTCCCTCCAGGACACCTACACCACCCGATGTTACAGGAAGGCCATAAAGATCATCAAGGACATCAACCACCCGAGCCACTGCCTGTTCACCCCGCTATCATCCAGAAGGCGAGGTCAGTACAGGTGCATCAAAGCTGGGACCGAGAGACTGAAAAACAGCTTCTATCTCAAGGCCATCAGACTGTTAAACAGCCACCACTAACATTGAGTGGCTGCTGCCAACACACTGACAATGACACTGACTCAACTCCAGCCACTTTAATAATGGGAATTGATGGGAAATGATGTAAATATATAAACAATGCTACCTTATATAATGTTACTTACCCTACATTATTCATCTCATATGTATACGTATATACTGTACTCTATATCATCGACTGCATCCTTATGTAATACATGTATCACTAGCCACTTTAACTATGCCACTTTGTTTACATACTCATCTCATATGTATATACTGTACTCGATATCAGCTACTGTATCTTGCCTATGCTGCTCTGTACCATCACTCATTCATATATCCTTATGTACATATTCTTTATCCCCTTACACTGTGTATAAGACAGTAGTTTTGGAATTGTTAGTTAGATTACTTGTTGGTTATTACTGCATTGTCGGAACTAGAAGCACAAGCATTTCGCTACACTCGCATTAACATCTGCTAACCATGTGTATGTGACAAATAAAATTTGATTTGATTTGATATACCCTGACCTGTCCCCTCCCCCATATTGCAATTTGTGCCACCCATAAGTGAGAAACCTACGTGCCAAGTATAGACAATATGTTTGTGTTCCCTACAGGTTATAGAAAAGAGCAGAAGCACTGAGCTATCTGTTCAGACCGTAGTCCTACTGACCTACAGGTTATGGAAAATGTTTAAGTATTTCTGTAGTAGGTTTCCTGAAGGACAAAGACTCCAGGTCTATGCCAAATATAATAAAACTAAAACACTATAGTAAAAGCTACAGTAATGTCTGCAAAAACACTACAGTAAATACTACAGTATAGTACATTCTGCAAAAACACTACAGTAAATACTACAGTATAATACAGTCTGCAATAACACTACAGTAAATATTACAGTATACTAAAATAGGCAAAACACTACATTAATTACTATAGTCTATACTACAGTTTTTACTACAGTAGTTATACCATAGTTAAATAATACTACAGTATAGTTCAGTAAATATTACAGTATTCACTGTTGTGTTTTTGCGAAACTGTAGTAAGTACAAAACATTACAGTGAACGCTTTGGGAAACACTACAGTGAATATTGCAGTAAATTCTACAAAAACACGACATTGAATACTATAGTATTTATACCATCGTATGTACAATAGTATGTTTTCATGTGGGTCTTCCCCGCATGTTCCATGAAATGGCGGACATTTTGAAAATGGCTTATCTCTGTGTGTGCTGTTCCTTCACCAACAAACATTAGCCAAAGTTGGCTTGTGAAGTTAGTTTAGCAAGTATATGTCTACTATTGTTTTTAAAAAGGTTGATGCAATCTTCTTAGCGACTGTATTTCGAAGAGACAGAGGGTTTTCTCCAGACTCTTCTCAGTATAGGACTCCCTGGGCTGTCTAACGCCCTGTGTTTCTGCTCTGTCTGTAGCTGCCAGAAGAACCACTCTGAGCACTTCACCACAACAACAACAACATCACTAAATCTTCATCTGCTAATTGAGGCAAAAACTAATCCCATTTACAGCCAATATCGATTTGATTTTCCTCTGTTCTCTTTTCTCTCTTTCTCTTCTCTGGTATCTTTCATGTGGGAGTCATCACTATTGTCTCCTTGTTCACAAAAAGATGCCGTATCATGAACAATAACGTAATAGAGATAGCCAGTTGGCTGCTATCGATGTCCCCTTCTCTCCTCTTCTCCCTCCAGGCACAAACTTGCAATTTAGCGGCAGTGTGAACAAAAGTGCTTTATTCCTCTTTTGTGTGGCCACACAGTGGTTGAATGGGCAGATCAATAGTCGTGTGCAAAGCTTATATGCATTTGCGTGTGTGTGTGTGTGTGTGTGTGTGCGCGTGTGTGTGTGTGTGTGTGTGTGTGTGTGTGCGTGTGTGTGTGTGTGTGCGTGTGCGTGTGTGTGTGTGTGTGTGTGTGTGTGTGTGTGTGTGTGTGTGTGTGTGTGTGTGTGAAGGCTCTGTCTTTCATGTGTATTGACAGCCCCAGTCGCACTCACTAATTACAGCACAAAGAGACAGCCGTTATGTGTGTAAGCGTGTGTCATCACTCAGCCGACTGTGATAAGAGAGCAGATGAAGTTAGAACACAGCAAACACAATATGGACTAATTACGGTTTCACTTTATTTTATTTAATTTGACCGTATTTAAATCAGTCTGGAAAACCTTTTTTTTTTATGCGATTGGGGGGGGGGATTTGTTTGTTCAATTTGATTTCATTTCAAATTAGTTGAGGTTGAATAGTGCGCCTCGCAAAGCATGTTTATCACACAGCACCCAGAGAGGATCCAGGCTTTAAAGTAGCTTTTAAAGCAAGCCAGCCAACATCATCAGTGACTAAAATACTTTATTCTGTTCAGCACAAATATTCTGCTTCATGACATTGTTGAGGGAGATTTCAGTCTAACTTTGCAGAGGAGTACAGGATACAGGATCTCTATTTCTGATCCCCTCGAGAAGTAGCAGTGTGGAGTAACCTAAACGAAGAGAGGAATACAGAAAGAGGTTGGGGAGGACGAAGCGAAGGAAAAATAAAGAGCGGGTTCAGATAGTGGATGGAGAGCGAGAGAGAGGGAAAGAGAGAGAGACACTCACAAAGAGAGAGAAGAGAGAGTTAGTGTAGCAACAAGATCTCACAGTTTTACCAATTGGACTTCAGATTCTGACGTTTATCCACGTCTATCCAAACGTTATATTTCGAAGTTGCTTCACACGTCACATTTCAAAGTGCTTTTGACTCGCTGGGTTGACTCCTGTTTAGCATCTTTCTGTGTATCCAAATATCAAATTTTGAAGTTTAGGCATTTATTCCGAATGGTTAAGTTAAGGGTTGCATCACTGCCTGGTACAGCAACTGCTCGGCCTCTGACCGCAAGGCACTACAGAGGGTAGTGCGTACGGCCCAGTACATCGCTGGGGCCAAGCTTCCTGCCATCCAGGACCTCTACACCAGGCGGTGTCAGAGGAAGGCCCTTAAAAGACCCCAGCCACCCCAGTCATAGACTGTTCTCTCTACTACCGCATGGCAAGCAGTACCGGAGTGCCAAGTCTAGAACAAAAAGGCTTCTCAACAGTTTTTATCCCCAAGCCATAAGACTCCTGAACAGGTAATCAAATAGCTACCCAGACTATTTGCATTGTGAACCCCCCTCAACCCCTCTTTTTACGCTGCTGCTACTCTCTGTTTATCATATATGCATAGTCACTTTAACTATACATTCATGTACTCACTACCTCAATTGGGCCGACCAACCAGTGCTCCCACACATTGGCTAACCGGGCTATTTGCATTGTGTCCCACCACCCACCAACACCTCTTTTACACTACTGCTCCTCTCTGTTCATCATATATGCATAGTCACTTTAACCATATCTACATACTACCTCAATCAGCCCGACCAACCGGTGGATGTATGTAGCCTCGCTACTTTTATAGCCTCGCTACTTTTATAGCCTCGCTACTTTTATAGCCTCGCTACTTTTATAGCCTC
>NC_056444.1:47890757-47913257 GCF_018296145.1 Oncorhynchus tshawytscha | reverse complement strand
TGGTTGTCAGTCTGGCCCCTAGGGGAAAGGGGCAGTCCGGAGCAGCTAGAGGAAGTGTGTAATACAGAAGTAATGACACGTTAGTCTGAACTTCACCAGCCCTCGGTGATGATTGGTATATGGTGACTCACTCTGGCCAGAAAGAGAGAAACAGCCAATGAAGGGAGTTGAAAAGAGAAACCTTTTTTTTTTTGTAAATGAGGTTTCGATACGACCACTGTGTCATGCCATTCAGATGCAGAGGGACAGATAAATACGACACAGAAACTAGAATTCCGATGTAAAAACCTAAACTCTTCTCATTCTGTGGGATATTGGGGAAATGTAAACTCTTTTTCATGTTGGGGTCATTAGTGAGGATGTCAGTCTGTGGGTTTGATGATGACTTGTGTTTGATTTGTTCCCGACAGGCTCTTTGTGCCCGTGTCCCCCACAATGCAAAGCATCTCCATCCCCACGGACAGCCTTATTCTGTTGTCGCAGATCTAATGATCTGTTTTCAAAGCGCCGCGCTTTAGGATTCTTCTTTCTTGTCTTATATATTTCCGGGAATCTTTGTTTTTGAGGGTGGTGTTAAGCGCGGCTTTTTTGCGGTTTCATCGTTGTCGTCACCGAGCATCTGCCGGCTATCTCCTGCACAGTAGTGGGCAAGCGCGCTCACCAATCATGTTGCAGCAGGACCACAAAGAAATGCGGCGTCTGTTAAGTCCAGGGAGACGAGCTTTGAACATATGTTTTGCCTGTTTGTTTTGTCTTTTTGTTTGTGTGATGTTAACCAGCCACGGTAATTAGACCCCACCCTGGCAGCCATGATGGGTCGATCTGTCTCAGGTCTGACAGCCAGAAGAAGACAGTAGCCTGACCCTCATTAAAGCAGCAGCACATTGGCTCGCTCTGCTCTGGGAGCTAAGAGGCTATTTATCTACTGGCGAGGTCGAGGGCAGCTCACTGGGGTCCTGGCATCATAACACAGTAGGAGGGTGTCATGCTGCTACCTCCAGCCTCGGAAGTGCTAATCATTACGGGCTCTCCCAGGAAAACTTTACTACTGTGCTCAGAGCAGTATTGGTAAACACATCTGTGTGTTTGTATCGATTGAGATCCTTGACCATCTTGGCCGTCTACTCCGCCAGCAGATGCCTGTAGTACCCATGCAACATACATTCACCGCTGTTGGCTCCGTGCAGCCCTTCTCTCCTCCTCTCTCCTCCCACCCCCTCCTATCCTCCTGCCCTCCACCTCCTCTTTCACATGCCAAGAGACAGCGCTGTAGGCGAGCGCTGACAAAATGCTGTCATTATCTTAGCGTTAAGCGGGCCGCCCACGCAATGCCTCTCATTCATTTCACAGCTAGCCTACTGGCCCCAGGGGGAAAGAGGGGCACATGGGGTCGAGAGAGAAGGCCTCCTCTTCTGTGTTTCTACTCCTCCCTCGCTTCCTCACTCTCCCCGAAGCCTTCTCAGAGCACATGACACCCGCATCAGAGCTGGGAGAGGGAGAAGGGTAGAGAGAGGGAGGGAGAAGGGTAGAGAGAGAGAGGGAGAAGGGTAGAGAGAGAGAGGGAGAAGGGTAGAGAGAGAGAGAGAGAGAGAGAGAGAGAGAGAGAGAGAGAGGGAGAAGGGTAGAGAGAGAGAGGGAGAAGGGTAGAGAGAGAGGGAGAAGGGTAGAGAGAGAGAGAGAGAGAGAGAGGGAGAAGGTTAGAGAGAGAGAGGGAGAAGGGTAGAGAGAGAGGGAGAAGGGTAGAGAGAGGGAGAAGGGTAGAGAGAGGGAGAAGGGTAGAGAGAGAGGGAGAAGGGTAGAGAGAGAGGGAGAAGGGTAGAGAGAGAGAGGGAGAAGGGTAGAGAGAGAGAGGGAGAAGGGTAGAGAGAGAGAGGGAGAAGGGTAGAGAGAGAGAGAGAGAGAGAGACTAGTTGTAGCCAGAATGTGAGCGGTAGTAGCATAGATGGTAGACAATAAAACAAGAGGACATAGGTAAAGCAACAGTGCTTACAAGCCAAGATTATCTACTGAAATAGAGAAAGGAAGTCTAGAAGTGACAGGCATGAAATAGGGAAACTACTGTTGGCAGTTTTAGTAGAGACGAGAGCTTACACACAGATTGGTATTGTCCACCGTTGTTCCGTTTGCCACCACGCCTCACACTCGTGTCTGTCACCCAAGTCTCCACTGTGGAGTCATTGATATGGGTATTCGTGCGTACAGCTCCTGACATCAAATACGAACAAGCACATACACACAAAATGTGGACTATCCCAGTGGTATCCCCCCCCCACACACACAGAGAGCAGTGTCTTGCAGGGAGTTTGTGACAGCAATGTTGGTGGGAGGGAGAGCGTGGGCCAGGCTAAGAAAAGACAAACTCGGCGCTGGTGATTCAGCAGCTCTTTTTAAGTCCAACTGCGAAGCCTGATTCATTTGCTCTTTAATGACAATCCTAACTCACTGTGCATTTGGAATATCTTGCACATTAAGAGTAGGGGAACGTTATAATGATCCTTGGCTGGCTGAGTGTGTGTAATGTACCACTGCAGGGTGTAAAGTTCTCCCACAAATTCTTTGTTCAACGATCACTCCCCCCTCCCCGAGAGTTAGTCACCGCTTGTTCTCTCCGGGTCTGTGCAGTGTGCACCTGGCGGCGTTTTGAGTCAAAGTTTTTCCCGAAGCGCTGGACTAGCGTGCTTCTACACCTACATTGCTTGCTGTTTGGGGTTTCAGGCTGGGTTTTCTGTACAGCACTTTGAGATATCAGCTGATGTACGAAGGGCTTTATAAACACATTTGATTTGATTTGACTATTTTAGAGCAGCTATTGCGATGGTGTGGTTTTTGTTTGGTTTCTGACAACTCCGGTGCAGTCGTTCCTAATTTAGCAAACAAGAGGTTGGAGCTGCGTGTTTGTGCCGCGGCAAAGTGTCACTCGTCACATTATGGAGCATGGTAAGATGCTAATGAGTAGACCTAAATGCCATTTCTCCTGAGAGAGTGTGTGAGTGTGTGACCGTATGCGTGATCTCACTGCTGGAGGTGTCCCTGGCTGTATCTAGGAATAGAACCAATCATGAGTTAGGCTATAACAGGACCGTTGTAAATGTGTCTATGGGCTGAACACTGTTGAGGACAAGATTTGTCCAGCTGGTTCATACTGGTTCTATCCCAGTCCTGTGTACAAGACAATGGACTGAGTTGTGATTGCAAGGAGAGACTCAATCACTAAAACGTCTCTAGAATAGCCAAACAACTGTCCTAGTAAGTCTCGCTCCCCTCCCCTCCCCCTCCCTCCCAGCCCACCAGAAATCTCCAGTGCCCCTAACCCAGAGAACTGTAATTTCTCTCTCAGCATTAAACATTATTCAATGTATTTCATCTCCCTTCATCTTCCTCTGTTTTCTCCTCCGGGAGTTTTCCCTGCTTTGCTTTTGACACGGATAAACTTGTGAGGATTTCTAGAAGTGACAAGGTGTGACTGACGGGTGACTCTGTCTAAGCCGTAACTCCGTATCCCCCCCCACAGACACACACTACCACCCAGTTTAGTCCCCCTCCCCTCCCCTCCTCCCCAAGGTTAGAAAACTTCCCCTCCACTCTCTTCACGCCTGTTTTGCCAGACGCGTGGTGGGGATTAGCTGAAGCGATTATCAGGAGCTTTTGCAGTTTTGTGCAGATGAATCACGGTAATGCTACACAGTGAAGCGCCTCATGCATTCCTAAGCCTCCTCTACACATCTCTCTGATTCTCCCAAACGACACGGCGAGCCAGTTGGCTTCGCCTCACTAAGCCAGGTGGAGGTGAGTCAACTCCAGGCAAGTTGGTGCCTTCAAACACACACACACACACACACACATTTGTGTGAACATGCACGCATGCACACACACACACCTGCATCTGTAGAGCTGCCAGGGCAAATACAGGAATAAGCATCAATGCAGAGAAATAGCTAGTCTGTAAACTAGCCATTTTTCACTGTACAGTTGTAACTAACTGCTGTGTACAGTTGTAACTAACTGCTGTGTACAGTTGTAACTAACTGCTGTGCACAGTTGTAACTAACTGCTGTGTACAGTTGTAACTAACTGCTGTGTACAGTTGTAACTAACTGCTGTGTACAGTTGTAACTAACTGCTGTGCACAGTTGTAACTAACTGCTGTGTACAGTTGTAACTAACTGCTGTGTACAGTTGTAACTAACTGCCGTGTACAGTTGTAACTAACTGCCGTGTACAGTTGTAACTAACTGCTGTGTACAGTTGTAACTAACTGCTGTGTACAGTTGTAACTAACTGCTGTGTACAGTTGTAACTAACTGCTGTGTACAGTTGTAACTAACTGCTGTGTACAGTTGTAACTAACTGCCTGTACAGTTGTAACTAACTGCCGTGTACAGTTGTAACTAACTGCCGTGTACAGTTGTAACTAACTGCCGTGTACAGTTGTAACTAACTGCCGTGTACAGTTGTAACTAACTGCCGTGTACAGTTGTAACTAACGGCTGTGCACAGTTGTAACTAACTGCTGTGTACAGTTGTAACTAACTGCCGTGTACAGTTGTAACTAACGGCTGTGCACAGTTGTAACTAACTGCTGTGTACAGTTGTAACCAACTGCCGTGTACAGTTGTAACTAACTGCCGTGTACAGTTGTAACTAACTGCTGTGCACAGTTGTAACTAACTGCCGTGTACAGTTGTAACTAACTGCTGTGTACAGTTGCAACTAACTGCTGTGTACAGTTGCAACTAACTGCTGTGTACAGTTGCAACTAACAATTGTAACGTCCTGGATTTGGATGCCTCCCCTACTTCTCTAGGCATTAAATGTCACATGATAGCTCTGTTTTTACACTCACTCAGATGTAGCACACACACCCTATGGGGGAGAGGAGTGCCTTTGGCGCTTTCTGACTTTGCTACGATGCTAAACATTTCTCTAACGTGTTCGCCTTCAGGGTAGTTTAACTCCAATCGGCGTGTACTGTTTAACATTACCGTAGCGGATTGCTATCAAGTGTCCGTGCTTCAACTGGAGTAATGAACCGTTTATGCTCCTATCACCACCACGGTTGCCGTGATGGCTTCTGTCGTCTCGTTGAAGTTTCTCTCCAGTTTCCAACTCTGTCTTTCTCGTCCTCTCCTTTCCTCCCCTCTCTCACTCTTGACTTGTTGCTACTCAGTAACTTCCTCCTGCAGATGTTGTGGACTAATTGCAAAGCCTTTTTGCAGTTCTTCTTCACACTGCGTCCCTCTCTTCCTCGGCGAACAGATGATCATGGCCCCTTTTTTCACCCCTCCCTCTTCCAAAAAAACATCTCAAGGATGTTCTCATTAACAGGACTTGTCACAACAACCAGCTAGCAGCGCTAATTTATCCCCCCCCCTTCCCCTGTCCACCACCTACTCAACCCCTCCTGCTAGCAGGTGTGTGGTCTCCCCCTGGAAGCTCCAGGGACCTCTCCTTCCCAACCTCACAACGATTAGCCCGCACTGAAGCTGTGTGGCATCAAAGGCTGTGTGTCTCTGTGTGCGTACTTACCCCCCCGATTACTACCTGGCATAAGTCATTTTCCTATAGGACCACTCTAGGTCTGGAGTGTGTACTGTAGAGTGTCCATGGAGTGCCTGAAGTGTCTGTATTGTCTGAAGGTGTGTCACGTAACTAATTGGTCCGTCATGTGGGAGCATCTCTTTAGAGCAACCGTATTCCCAGACACGCCTGAAGAGGGAGAGGAGGAGAGACGGAGAGAGGAAGAGATCGACACCTCCATGTACTGTATCACCGTTAGGTTGTGAGATGAGGTTTCTACTGAATCCTAGATGTCCAATCTTTCACACGCAATGACAAACAATCACAGATATACATACACACACTCACACACACAGAAACACATGCACACACGCGCGGTGTGGGATTTACCCTCCTAATGCCTCCAAACCCTTAGAAACATTTAGCTGGCGGCTGTAAGACCCATCGATCACCCCGCTGCAAAGCCTTCTCATTCTGCCTGCAACTGGGGCTCAATGATGCAGGCTGGCATCAACATACACACACACACACACACACACGCACACACACCCTTGGGGGAGGTTTTGATAGCGATCATCAGTGACAAATACTCTACTTCAGCTTGGTCATAAGACACCATACCCTAAGCACACAGGCTGAGGGCTTATTGCACACTAGTCTCTGTTGAGGAAGGAGCATACACACAAACACACACACACACACACAAGCACACACACACACAAGCACACACACACACACACAAGCACACACACACAAGCACACACACACACAAGCACACACACACACACAACACAACACACACACACACACACACACACAAGCACACACACACACACACAAGCACACACACACACACACACAAGCACACACACACAAGCAGCACACACACACACAAGCACACACACACACAGCACACACACACACACACACAAACAAACACACACACACACAAGCACACACACACACACACACAAGCACACACACACACACAAGCACACACACACACACACACACAAAAACAGACACACACACACTCACTGTCTAAGGCCTTACCTGTGTCTGGTGTGACCGCAACTGTTACCATAATTACAGCTGTAGGCTACTAGCAGGAGTAGGCTAGCTTTGTATGTGGCCTGTAGCCTGTTTCCATTGACACAGTAGCACGGTTGCTGTATTGAAGGTTTTCCTTTGGGCAGCACGTGGATGTCGTTAAGCTGGAGCGCTCTACCTCTCTAGCCATGGGTTCTGGTTTGACTGTTTCCTGAACCTTTCCCCCGTGGTTCCTCATCTATGGGAAACTTGACAAGCACTAATTGCACGGTTCACCCACCCAAGTCTCTCACGGGAGTGCATCTTTCCAGGAAAAAGAGGGGCAATATCCACCATCCTATTGAAAACCCACTGCTACATCCACCACGCCGTGTGTCGTTTTTGTTTTCTAGGGTTTGAGGGACTCCAAATTGATTTGTTTCTCTCGCAGCACATAGCCAGTGGGGCCTATTTTGTATATTGCCTGGCCGGTCAGAGAAACGGAACGTCGGAAACACTTGGAGGACGATAGGTTGATTAGTTAAGAGAAACAAACCGTTTTTTTCCCCCTCCGGTAGTTTTGAGGAAGTAAGTGCGTCCTGGTATGTGAAAGACAACGACAGTCTGAGAAACGAATAGCCAAGGCGGAGCAGTCTGTGGGAATGGTGTGTTTGCCTTGTCCCTTTTATGATACCTCGCTGTGCAAGGATGATGACGGGGGGAGAGAGTGACCCCCTGTCTGTGATAGGATTGAGGAAAGCTGGTGTTAGACTGCGATACAGTAGGTGGTGGGGTTGGGGAGAGTGGGGGATGGGTTGGGAGTTGGTTTCCAGGGGGGGGTGGAGTGACAGGGATGGCGCATTTGGCAGAGTGGGCAGATCGGCTGGGACTCTGGTCCCTCAACACCACACACACACACACACACACACACACACTGACCTTGAGTACCCTCTCCCAGACAAATGCCACCTGAGCCCTGGTGGGTAGTGATGCTGAAGAGGACAGTGGGGATGCGGGAGAAAATGGTGAATGTGTGTAAACAAACCCAAATCCTGCAGGGTCAGACTGTGTCTGCTGACTGAGTGGAAAGTGCTGAGAGCAGCAGCCTTTGTCAAAGGGAACCTGGGGTTCTCTGAAAGACAAGACGCCCCCGTAGCCAGCCTCCCACCCCCTCCACATCTTTATACCCCGAGGACACAGAGCATACAGGAGTCCTTCTCCCTCTCTATCTCTCTCTCTCTCTCTCCTCTTACGGAAAAAAACCCACATGATTTCACATGTGGAAAATCACATGATTTTCACATATGACATTTCCACATATTTTGCATGAAATCAAGTGAAAATGTGTTTTTGGAAGACTTCACATGGAAATGTTCAAGCCACATGTGTAGTTTCATGTTATCACATGTTGAAATGTTGCATCCCCATGTTGTCACAATTATTTCACATTCATTTCACATGAAATCGTGTTTTCACGTGTGCTCACATGTTGTCACGTGTAGTTCCATGTCATGAAATGTTGATTTACATGTTGTCACACGTTATCACATTAACTTCACATTAAATCAGATGTTAAACACATGAGGAACTCGTGATCTTACATGTGAAGCACGTGAGAAACACATGATCATGTGAAATGCATGTTTTTTTCTGTAATGGTCTTTCTCTCTCTCTCTCTCTCTCTCTCTCTCCTCTCTCTCTCTCTCTCTCCCAATCGCTCTCTCTCCCAATCTCTCTCTCTCTCTCTCTCTCTCTCTCTCTCTCTCTCTCTCTCTCTCTCTCTCTCTCCCAATCGCTCTCTCTCTCTCTCTCTCTCTCTCTCTCCTCTCTCTCTCTCTCTCTCTCTCTCTCCCTCTCTCTCTCTCTCTCTCTCCTCCCTCTCTCTCTCTCCCAATCTCTCTCTCTCTCTCTCTCTCTCTCCCAATCTCTCTCTCTCTCTCTCTCCCTCTCTCTCTCTCCCAATCTCTCTCTCTCTCTCTCTCTCCCAATCGCTCTCTCTCTCTCTCTCTCTCTCTCTCTCTCTCTCTCTCCTCCCAATCTCTCTCTCTCTCTCCCAATCTCTCTCTCTCTCTCTCTCTCTCCCAATCTCTCTCTCTCCCCAATCTCTCTCTCTCCCAATCTCTCTCTCTCTCTCTCCCAATCTCTCTCTCTCTCTCTCGCTCTCTCCCTCGCTCTCTCTCTCTTTCTCAATCAAGCACACACACACACACACACACACACACACACACACACACACACACACACGCACCCCGTAAGTCGGCCATTGCTCTTGGGTATGGTAAGAACGCACATAGAAACGCACTTTGGCCCATAGAAACGCACTTAGATCTCCTTTACCTTTTGACTGTTAATATCACAAAAGTGCCTCGACTTCAGTAAATATCTACCTAATCATTGCTTTAGCATCACGGTCGTTGTAAGTGATACAGGATCGGGGGCTCTGTGTCAAGGGAACACCACACTAGGTATTAAATTCATCATTGCATTTTGTAGGTTATCGATCCACAGAACCCGATGAACAGCAACCACCAGATGGCTTTACGGCTCTCCCCCCATAACCACAGAAAGCCAGGGTAAAAGGCCAGGGTAAAATGAAGTGGAGACATGATTGCTGTGTGGAAATGAGAGACGCACATGGGGGGATGTCGGCTTTGGTTAGCAGTGTACAGTGTCTGTGTGTGCACGCGCGTGCGAACGCGTTTGAGGTGCAGCACTATGTCTGACAGTCCAGCCTCCAATCTAAGATCATTGGGGAGGTTCACAGGCGTGCCGCCTAAAGCTTAGTGTGTTTTGACTGCGGCTTTGGCACAACATACTAGACGGCTGTAAAGAACAGTTGGAAAAGTTGCTGCTTGCTTCTTTTCAATTTGTCTCTTCCTCTGCAGTGGAGGCTTGTCTATGCCTGGGAGATGCTTTTGTTTAGTCTGATCCCCCTCTTTCCCTCTCTCTCTCTCTCTCTCTCCCTCTCTTTCCCTCTCTCTCTCTCTCTCCTCTCCTTCCCTGCATTGTCTTCTAATCACCGCTAAAGACTTCTCTAATTGCCAAACGAGTCTGCTTTCTCTCGCAGACCCTCCTCTCTTTCTCTCTCCTCTCCTCGGGATCGTCGTCTCCTCTTTCTCGCTCTAGCCTCCCTCTCTTTCTCTCTCCTCTCCTCGGGATCGTCGTCTCCTCTTTCTCGCTCTAGCCTCCCTCTCTTTCTCTCTCCTCTCCTCGGGATCGTCGTCTCCTCTTTCTCGCTCTAGCCTCCCTCTCTTTCTCTCTCCTCTCCTCGGGATCGTCGTCTCCTCTTTCTCGCTCTAGCCTCCCTCTCTTTCTCTCTCCTCTCCTCGGGATCGTCGTCTCCTCTTTCTCGCTCTAACCTCCCTCTCTTTCTCTCTCCCCTCCTCGGGATCGTCGTCTCCTCTTTCTCGCTCTAACCTCTCTCTCTCTGTCTCCTGTCTGCATCTTGTTTTCTCGCTCTCTCTCCCCGTTCCCTCCTCAAACACCCAAGACAGAGGGGGAAATGTGATTCGTTTAAACAGAGCGTCACGTATGACTCTTTGTTTTTGAATGATTTGAACGTGATTTACTAAGCAAGGAGAGTTAGGAGAAATGGCCTCTTGAGAAGAAAACCATTGATTATTTGTGCGCGTGTGTGTATAGGTGTGTGCAACTCTGGCTCACACACACACACACACACGGTAGAAACTTTTGAGCGCGGATGTCTGTTGGGGGAGAATTGATCAAGCCCAATCAAGCATCCAGTAGCTTGTTCACACGAATGTGAATCAATATTAATATGGTAGATAGAATATTCAAGTAAATCAGGAAAGGAGGATTTGCTGTTTGTATTTTTAACATTACACATCCTCAGATGGAACTGTGGTGGTCTGCTCCTGGCACTTTACCTTTGTCACCCGAAGAACATTGAGCATTGAACTGAAGCTCATCTCGATGGAATGAAAAGCAGAAGTGAAGCGTTTTCATTCTATAAAAGACACTGCAGGACCTCCATATTCAGACAACACTCTCCACCACAGTCTAGTTGAACTCTTAGCTAAAGAAACCAGCTAACAAGTAGGTTCTACGTTGGACTTTTTGGTCAGGGTCCTTTGTTCAAATGGTGGGTTGGCACACAGCTTGGTAGGTGCTTTGTCTGGAGACAATTCTAACCTAGGTCCTGCCTGCACGATCCCTAGAGTACTACACATACACACATACACTGTACACGCACAACGGCAGAGAAAACCAACACACAGCATGCAGCCCACATGGAGGGGGGGGGGGGTTGTCTCATAGCTGTCCGTCAGTGGTGTGGTAGTAGTTTGGCCATGCCCCGTCAGTCAGCCTGTCCTCAGTCGGCCTGTCCTCAGCCAGCCAGCCTGTCCTAATACTCCGCTTATACCTTATACACTACATACTCCCCACAGTCAGTCTGATCACCAGCCATATCTTCCCCCCCCCTCTCTCTCCATCCTCTGTCCCCTCACCTTCCACCTCTCACTCACTCCATCTCCCCCTCTCTCCATCTCTTTGGGCTGCCAACTCTCTCTCTCTCTCTCTCTTCTCTCTCTCTCTCTCTCTCTCTCTCTCTCTCTCTCCCTAACTCTGCCCCTCCCTCCATCCATCTCTCTGTCTATCTCTGGGGAGGCCGGGCCAATTAACCTGTTTGAACAGCCATCTGAAGAACCATCAATTCCAGTAGGCTGTGTGTGAGAGAGAGCCAGTATGCCGTCTACACTGAGCCAGAGTCCCAGTGCCAGACACCATCAAATCCCCCTCCTCCTAAACGTGTGGGCAGGCCCACTGTATCCCACTGTCCACTAAAGCATTCATCTCTCTCTCTTCCTCTTTTCTGCCCCTTCTCTGACATTATCCCAGCATCCATTTATTTCGGACTCATTTCGACTCACTCTCCTCTCATCCTTTCCTGATTGGGCCCACTAGAGCACCCATATCGCTCTTCTTGCCTAATCTCTATCCCTCTATCCACTCCTTTCTTTCCTATTTTCTCACAGTATCGCTTTCTCCGCTACGGCTTCCATCTTTCTCGGGCCTATCTCTAACTCAATCTCCTCTCTTCCTTCCCTGGTTATGTCCCTTCCTCACATCACTTTCAACAGCTGTCAGACTGACTGGTCATAGAGGACATTGCAGCAGGAAGGAGTCCTTAACAGACTTTTCCCTAATTGAGCCTGTCCTCAAACCCTGGGAAAACAAGAGGAAGAAAGAGTGTGAGAGAGAGAGAGAGAGAGAAAGAGAAAGAGAGAGAGAGAGAACCCGATTCCTTCACACATTGTCCTTACCTGCCCAGCATGTCCTTCCCCTTTTATTCTCTCCAAAGGAATATCGATGGAGGGAAAATAAAAGAGATTCAACCCTGGGGATGGAACATTTGTTGCGTCGTTGTAACCATAGCCGTAGCAGTTTATTGCCATGACTGCTCTCTGGGTTAGCGGTGGTAGCGATCGAGCGCTTGCAGCTTTGGCACTGTGGGGGGTTCGGTCCTATTTGTCAGATCAATGCAGAACACCATCCTGCTTTAGAGGGTTTGTTTATGTGCAGCAGTGAAGTGGATCATTGTGCTTCAGTGTCGCTATTGTGAGCTTATTTTTATAATCTCATTCTGCTATCGAACCTCCCGAACCGTTAAGAAATGGCACTCTTTGGAGTTTTGTTTCTATGCTTGTGTGTCTGTGCTGTGTACAGGGGGCTGGGGGGGGGGGATTATGACAAAGAACTGCAACTGGCAGTGTCATTGTGTTTCTGATTGGTCCAGCAATAGGAGTCTCTAGGTACCTCTGGGGTATTCCAATTGGATACTTGGCCTGTCACTCATTTAGACTGTTTGTTAGCCGCTTTTGTCTAGACAAATACACACACATACAGTTGAAGTTGGAAGTTTACATACACTTAGGTTGAGCGTCATTAAAACTTGTTTTTCAACCACTCCACAAATTTCTTGTTAACAAACTATAGTTTTGGCAAGTCGGTTAGGACATCTACTTTGTCCATGACACAAGTCCTTTTTCCAACAATTGTTTACAGACAGATTATTTGTATCCATTTTTTTTTTTCACCTTTATTTAACCAGGTAGGCCAGTTGAGAACACCTTTATTTAACCAGGTAGGCCAGTTGAGAGCACCTTTATTTAACCAGGTTAGGCCAGTTGAGACAAATTTTATTTGTCACATACACATGGTTAGCAGATGTTAATGCGAGTGTAGCGAAATGCTTGTGCTTCTAGTTCCGACAATGCAGTAATAACGAGCAAGTAATCTAACTAACAATTCAAAAAAAAACTACTGTCATACACAGTGTAAGGGGATAAAGAATATGTACATAAGGATATATGAATGAGTGATGGTACAGAGCAGCATAGGCAAGATACAGTAGATGATATCGAGTACAGTATATACATATGAGATAAGTATGTAAACCAAGTGGCATAGTTAAAGTGGCTAGTGATACATGTATTACATAAGGATGCAGTCGATGATATAGAGTACAGTATCAACGTATGCATATGAGATGAACAATGTAGGGTAAGTAACATTATATAAGGTAGCATTGTTTAAAGTGGCTAGTGATATATTTACATCATTTCCCATCAATTCCCATGATTAAAGTGGCTGGAGTAGAGTCAGTGTCATTGACAGTGTGTTGGCAGTAGCCACTCAATGTTAGTGGTGGCTGTTTAACAGTCTGATGGCCTTGAGATAGAAGCTGTTTTTCAGTCTCTCGGTCCCAGCTTTGATGCACCTGTACTGACCTCGCCTTCTGGATGGCAGCGGGGTGAACAGGCAGTGGCTCGGGTGGTTGATGTCCTTGATGATCTTTATGGCCTTCCTGTAGCATCGGGTGGTGTAGGTGTCCTGGAGGGCAGGTAGTTTGCCCCCGGTGATGCGTTGTGCAGACCTCACTACCCTCTGGAGAGCCTTACGGTTGAGGGCGGTGCAGTTGCCATACCAGGCGGTGATACAGCCCGCCAGGATGCTCTCGATTGTGCATCTGTAGAAGTTTGTGAGTGCTTTTGGTGACAAGCCGAATTTCTTCAGCCTCCTGAGGTTGAAGAGGCGCTGCTGCGCCTTCCTCACGATGCTGTCTGTGTGAGTGGACCAATTCAGTTTGTCTGTGATGTGTATGCTGAGGAACTTAAAACTTGCTACCCTCTCCACTACTGTTCCATCGATGTGGATGGGGGTGTTCCCTCTGCTGTTTCCTGAAGTCCACAATCATCTCCTTAGTTTTGTTGACGTTGAGTGTGAGGTTATTTTCCTGACACCACACTCCGAGGGCCCTCACCTCCTCCCTGTAGGCCGTCTCGTCGTTGTTGGTAATCAAGCCTACCACTGTTGTGTCGTCCGCAAACTTGATGATTGAGTTGGAGGCGTGCATGGCCACGCAGTCGTGGGTGAACAGGGAGTACAGGAGAGGGCTCAGAACGCACCCTTGTGGGGCCCCAGTGTTGAGGATCAGCGGGGAGGAGATGTTGTTGCCTACCCTCACCACCTGGGGGCGGCCCGTCAGGAAGTCCAGTACCCAGTTGCACAGGGCGGGGTCGAGACCCAGGGTCTCGAGCTTGATGACGAGCTTGGAGGGTACTATGGTGTTGAATGCCGAGCTGTAGTCGATGAACAGCATTCTCACATAGGTATTCCTCTTGTCCAGATGGGTTAGGGCAGTGTGCAGTGTGGTTGAGATTGCATCGTCTGTGGACCTATTTGGGCGGTAAGCAAATTGGAGTGGGTCAAGGGTGTCAGGTAGGGTGGAGGTGATATGGTCCTTGACTAGTCTCTCAAAGCACTTCATGATGACGGATGTGAGTGCTACGGGGCGGTAGTCGTTTAGCTCAGTTACCTTAGCTTTCTTGGGAACAGGAACAATGGTGGCCCTCTTGAAGCATGTGGGAACAGCAGACTGGTATAGGGATTGATTGAATATGTCCGTAAACACACCGGCCAGCTGGGCTGCGCATGCTCTGAGGGCGCGGCTGGGGATGCCGTCTGGGCCTGCAGCCTTGCGAGGGTTAACACGTTTAAATGTCTTACTCACTTCGGCTGCAGTGAAGGAGAGACCGCATGTTTCCGTTGCAGGCCGTGTCAGTGGCACTGTATTGTCCTCAAAGCGGGCAAAAAGTGATTTAGTCTGCCTGGGAGCAAGACATCCTGGTCCGTGACTGGGCTGGGTTTCTTCCTGTAGTCCGTGATTGACTGTAGACCCTGCCACATACCTCTTGTGTCTGAGCCATTGAATTGAGATTCTACTTTGTCTCTGTACTGGCGCTTAGCTTGTTTGATAGCCTTGCGGAGGGAATAGCTGCACTGTTTGTATTCAGTCATGTTACCAGACACCTTGCCCTGATTAAAAGCAGTGGTTCGTGCCTTCAGTTTCACACGAATGCTGCCATCAATCCACGGTTTCTGGTTAGGGAATGTTTTAATCGTTGCTATGGGAACGACATCTTCAACGCACGTTCTAATGAACTCGCACACCGAATCAGCGTATTCGTCAATATTGTTATCTGACGCAATACGAAACATCTCCCAGTCCACGTGATGGAAGCAGTCTTGGAGTGTGGAGTCAGCTTGGTCGGACCAGCGTTGGACAGACCTCAGCGTGGGAGCTTCTTGTTTTAGTTTCTGTCTGTAGGCAGGGATCAACAAAATGGAGTCGTGGTCAGCTTTTCCGAAAGGGGGCGGGGCAGGGCCTTATATGCGTCGCGGAAGTTAGAGTAACAATGATCCAGGGTCTTTCCACCCCTGGTTGCGCAATCGATATGCTGATAAAATTTAGGGAGTCTTGTTTTCAGATTAGCCTTGTTAAAATCCCCAGCTACAATGAATGCAGCCTCCGGATAAATCGTTTCCAGTTTGCAGAGAGTTAAATAAAGTTCGTTCAGAGCCATCGATGTGTCTGCTTGGGGGGGGATATATACGGCTGTGATTATAATCGAAGAGAATTCTCTTGGTAGATAATGCGGTCTACATTTGATTGTGAGGAATTCTAAATCAGGTGAACAGAAGGATTTGAGTTCCTGTATGTTTCTTTCATCACACCATGTCACGTTGGCCATAAGGCATACGCCCCCGTCCGTCTTCTTACCAGAAAGATGTTTGTTTCTGTCGGCGCGATGCGTGGAGAAACCCGCTGGCTGCACCGCTTCGGATTGCGTCTCTCCAGTTAGCCATGTTTCCGTGAAGCAGAGAACGTTACAGTCTCTGATGTCCCTCTGGAATGCTACCCTTGCTCGGATTTCATCAACCTTGTTGTCAAGAGACTGGACATTGGCAAGAAGAATGCTAGGGAGTGGTGCACGATGTGCCCGTCTCCTCGGAGTCTGACCAGAAGACCGCTTCGTTTCCCTCTTTTTCTGAGTCGCTTTTTTTTTTGGTCGCTGCATGTGATCCACTCGGTTACACTGGTTGTAAGGCAGAACACAGGATCCGCATCGCGAAAACATATTCTTGGTCGTACTGATGGTGAGTTGACGCTGATCTTATATTCAGTAGTTCTTCTCGGCTGTATGTAAAGAAACCTAAGATGACCTGGGGTACTAGTGTAAGAAATAACACGTAAAAAAACAAAAAACTGCATAGTTTCCTAGAACGCGAAGCGAGGCGGCCATCTCTGTCGGCGCCGGAAGTACAGTTGAGAACACCTTTATTCAACCAGGTAGGCCAGTTGAGAACACCTTTATTTAACCAGGTAGGCCAGTTGAGAACACCTTTATTTAACCAGGTAGGCCAGTTGAGAACACCTTTATTTAACCAGGTAGGCCAGTTGAGAACACCTTTATTTAACCAGGTAGGCCAGTTGAGAACACCTTTATTTAACCAGGTAGGCCAGTTGAGAACACCTTTATTTAACCAGGTAGGCCAGTTGAGAACACCTTTATTTAACCAGGTAGGCCAGTTGAGAACACTTTATTTAACCAGGTTAGGCCATTTGAGAACGAAAGTCCTCGGAAAAAAAAATATCGAAAAAAAAATCACTCGAAAAAAAAAAGTCCTCGAAAAAAAATCCTCGAAGTAAAAAAAATCCTCGAAAAAAAAGAAAATCACTCATTTAAAAGTCACTCAGAAAAAAAAGAAAATCACTCTTTAAAAAAGAAAATCCTCGAAAAAAAAAAAAAATCCTCGAAAAAAAAGTCCTCAGAAAAAGAAAAAAAAAGAATAATCAAGAAAAAAGAAAAAAAGGAAAAATAAAGAAAAAAGGATAAAAAAAAAAAAAAAAGTCCTCTAAGAAAAAAAAAAAAGAAAAAAAAAATCAAGAAAAAAAAAAGTCCTATCAGAAAAGAAAAAGAAAAAAAAAAAGTCACTCAAAGAAAAAAAAATCCTCAAATAAAAAAAAAGTCAAAAAAGAAAAAAAAAAAAATCAAAAAAAAAGAAAAAGAAAAGATCAAAAAAAAATCAAAAAAAAGGAAGAAAAAAAAAAAAAAAAGGAAAATCCTCGAAAAAAGTCCTCGAAAAGAAAATCACAAAGTAAAAAAAAAAAAAATCGAAAAAAAAAATCACTCGAAAAAAAAAAAAAGAAGAGATCCTCGAAAAATCAAGAAAAAAAAGAAGGATTATCGGATAAAAAAAAAAAAAAAATAAGAAAAAAAAAAAAAAAAAAAAGTAAAAAAAAAAATCATCGAAAAAAGTCCTCGAAAAAAAAAAGTCCAAAAAAAAAAAAAAAAATCATCCTCATCAAAAGAAATCATCAGAAAAAAAATCATCATCATCAAAAAAAAAAAATCATCATCGAAGAAAAGAAAATCAAAATCATCAGAAGAAATCATCGTAAAAAAATCGTCAAAAAAAAAATCAAAAAAAAAAAAAATCAAAAAAAAAAAAAAAGAAAAAAAAATCATCAGAAAAAAAAAAAAAAAAAATCGAAAAAAAATCAAAAAAAAAAAAATCCTCAAATCGGAAGAAAAAGAAAAATCAAGAAAAAAATCGAAAAAAATCAGAAAAAAAAAAAAAAAAATCATCGAAAAAAAAGAAAAAAAAAAAAAAGAAAAGTAAAAGAAAAATTATCAGAAAAAAAAGTCCTCAGAAAAAAAGTCCTCAAAAAAAAAAAAAAAAAAAGAAAAGTCGGTCAGAAAAAAAAGAATAAGAAGAAATCGAAAAGAAAATCGGGGTCAAAGAAAAAAGAAGGATCCTCGAAAAGAAAAGAAAAAAAAAGTCCGGAAAAAAAAAAATCGAAAAAAAAAAAAGAAAAAAATCGGAAAAAAAAAAAAAAGAAAATCAGAAAAAAAAAAAAGAAAAATCCTCAGAAAAAAAAAAGAAGATCATCAGAAAAAAAAAAAAGAAAAAAGAAATCAGAAAAAAAAAAAAAAAAAAAAAAAAAATAAAAAAAGATCAAAAAAAATCATCATCGAAAAAAAAAAAATCGAAAAAAAAAAAAAAAAAAAAAAAAAAAAAAATCAAAAAAAAAAAAAAAAAAAAAAAAAAAAAAAAAAAAAAAAAAAAATCGTCATCAAAAAAAAAAAAATCATCGAAAAAAAAAAAATCGAATCATCGAAAAAAAAAATCAAAAAAAAAAAGAAAAAAAAAATCAAAAAAAAAAAAAAAAAAAAAAAAAAAAAAATCGAAAAAAAAAAGAAAAAAAAAAAAAAAAAAAAAAAAAAAAAAAATCGTCAAAAAAAAAAAATCATCAAAAAAAAAAAAAAAAAAAAAAAAAAAAAAAAAAAAAAAAAAAAAAAAAAAAAAAAATCGTCAAAAAAAAAAAAAAAAAAAAAAGAAAAAAAAATCAAAAAAAAAAAAAAAAATCAAAAAAAAAAAAAGGAAGAAAAAAAAAAAAAAAAAAAAAATCAAAAAAAAATCAGAAAAAAAAAAAATCAAAAAAAAAAAAAAAAAAAATCGAAAAAAAAAAAAAAAAAAAAAAAAAAAAAAAAAAAATCAAAAAAAAAAAAAAAAAAAAAAAAAAAAAAAAAAAAAAAAAAATCGAAAAAAAAAAAAAAAAAAAAGAAAAAAAAAAAAAAAAAAAAAAAAAAAAGAAAAAAAAAAAAAAAAAAAATCAAAAAAAAAAAAAAGATCAAAAAAAAAAAAAAAAAGAAAAAAAAAAAAAAAAAAAAAAAAAAAAAAAAAAAAAAAAAAAAAAAAAAAAAAAAAAAAAAAAAAAAAAAAAAAAAAAAAAAAAAAAATCAAAAAAAAAAAAAAAAAAAAAAAAAAAAAAAAAAAAAAAAAAAAAAAAAAAAAAAAAAAAAAATCAAAAAAAAAAAAAAAAAAAAAAAAAAAAAAAAAAAAAATCGAAAAAAAAAAAAATCAAAAAAAAAAAAAAAATCAAAAAAAAAAAAAAAAATCATCAAAAAAAAAAAAAAAAAAAAAAAAAAAAAATCAAAAAAAAAAAAAAAAAATCAAAAAAAAAAAAAAAAAAAAAAAAAAAAAAAAAAAAAAAAAAATCAAAAAAAAAAAAAAAAAAAAAATCAAAAAAAAAAAAAAAAAAAAAAAAATCAAAAAAAAAAAAAAAAAAAAAAAAAAAAAAAATCAAAAAAAAAAAAAAAAAAAATCAAAAAAAAAAAAAAAAAAAATCAAAAAAAAAAAAAAAAAAAAAAAAAAAAAAAAAAAAAAAAAAAAAAAAAAAAAAAAAAAAAAAATCAAAAAAAAAAAAAAAAAAAAAAAAAAAAAAAAAAAAAAAAAATCAAAAAAAAAAAAAAAAAAAAGAATCAAAAAAAAATCAAAAAAAAAAAAAAAAAAAAAAAAAAAAAAAAAAAAAAAAAAAAAAAAAAAAAAAAAAAAAAAAAAAAAAAAAAAAAAAAAAAAAAAAAAAAAAAAAAATCAAAAAAAAAAAAAATCTAAAAAAAAAATCAAAATCAAAAAAAAAAAAAAAAAAAAATCAAAAAAAAATCAAAAAAAAAAAAAAAAAAAAAAAAAAAAAAAAAAAATCAAAAAAAAAAAAAAAAAAAAAAAAAAAAAAAAAAAAAAAAAAAAAATCAAAAAAAAAAAAAAAAAAAAAAAAAAAAAAAAAAAAAAAAAAAAAAAAAAAAAAAAAAAAAAAAAAAAAAAAAAAAAAATCAAAAAAAAAAAAGAAAAAAAAAATCAAAAAAAAAAAAAAAAAAAAAAAAAAAAAAAAAAAAAAAAAAAAAAAAAATCGAAGAAAAAAAATCTCAAAAAAAAAAAAAAAAAAAATCAAAAAAAAAAAAAAAAAAAAAAAATCGAAAAAAAAAAAAAAAAAAATCGAAAAAATCAAAAAAAAATCAAAAAAAAAAAAAAAAAAAAAAAAAAAAAAAAAATCAAAAAAAAAAAAAAAATCAAAAAAAAAAAATCAGAAAAAAAAAAATCAAAAAATCGAAAAAAAAAAAAAAAAAAAAAAAAAAAAAAAAAAAAAAGAAAAAAAAAAAAAAAAAAAAAAAAAAAATCGAAAAAAAAAAAAAAAAAAAAAAAAATCAAAAAAAAAAAAAAAAAAAAAAAAAAAAAAAAAAAAAAAAAAATCAAAAAAAAAATCAAAAAAATCATCGAAAAAAAAAAATCAAAAAAATCAGAAAAAAAAAAAAAAAAAATCGAAAAATCAAAAAAAAAAAAAAAAAAAAAAAAAAAAAAAAAAATCAAAAAAATCAAAAAATCAAAAAAAAAAAAAAATCAAGAAAAAAAATCAAAAAAAAAAAAAAAAAAATCAAAAAAAAAAATCGAAAAAAAAAAAAAAAAAAAAAAAATCGTCGAAAAAAAAAAAAAAAAAAAAAAAAAAAAAAAAAAAAAAAAAAAAAAAAAAAAAAAAAAAAAATCAAAAAAAAAAAAAAAAAAAAAAAAAAAAAAAAAAAAATCAAAAAGAAAAAAAAAAAAAATCAAAAGAAAAAAAAAAAAAAAAAAAGAAAAAAAAAAAAAAAAAAAAAAAAAAAAAAAAAAAAAAAAAAAAATCAAAAAAAAAAAAAAATCAAAAAAAAAAAAATCAAAAGAAAAAAAAAAAAAAATCGAAAAAAAAAAAAAAAAAAATCAAGAAAAAAAAAAAATCGAAAAAATCAAAAAAAAAGATCAAAAAAAAAAAAAGTCAAAAAAAAAATCAAAAAAAAAAATCGAAAAAAAAAAAAAAGTCGAAAAAAAAAAAAAAAAAAAATCAAAAAAAAAAAAATCGAAAAAAAAAAAAAAAAAAAATCAAAAAAAAAAAAATCATCAGAAAAAAAAAAAAAAATCGAAAAAAAAAAAAAAAAAAAAATCAAAAAAAAAAAAAAAAAGAAAAAAAAAAAAAAGAAAAAAAAATCAAAAAAAAAAAAAATCAAATCGAAAAAAAAAAAAAAATCAAAAAAAAAAAAAAAAAAAATCGGAAAAAAAATCGAAAAAAAAAAAAAAAAAAAAAAAAAAAAAAAAAAGAAAAAAAAATCGTCGTAAAAAATCAAAAAAAAAAAGAAAAAAAAAAAAAAAAAAAAAAAAAAAAAAAAAAAAAAAAAAAAAAAAAAAAAAAATCGTCCAAAAAAAAAAAAAAAAAAAAAAAAAAAAATCGAAAAAAAAAAAAAAAAAAAAAAAAAAAAAAAAAAAAAAAAAAGAAAAAAAAAAATCAAAAAAAAAAAATCGAAAAAAAAAAAAAAAAAATCGGAAAAAAAAAAAAAAAAAAAAAAAAAAAAAAAAAAATCGAAAAAAAAAATCGAAAAAAAAAGAAAAAAAATCGAAAAAAAAAAAAAAAAAAAAAAAAGAAAAAATCGAAAAAAAAAAAAAAAAAAAAAAAAAAAAAAAAAATCAAAGAAAAAAAAAAAATCGAAAAAAAAAAAAAAAAAATCAGAAAAAAAAAAAAAAAATCAAAAAAAAAAAAAAAAAAAAAAAAAAAATCAAAAAAAAAAAAAAAAAAAAAAAAAAAGAAAAAAAAAAAAAAAAAAAAAAAAAAAAAAAAAAAAAAAAAAAAAAAAAAAAAAAGAAAAAAAAAAAAAAAAAAAAAAAAAAAAAAAAATCAGAAAAAAAGAAAAAAAAAAAAAAAAAAAAAAAAAAAAATCAAAAAAAAAAAAAAAAAAAAAAAAAAAAAAAAAAAAAAAAAAAAAAAAAAAAAAAAATCAAGAAAAAAAGAAAAAAAAAAAAAAAAATCAAAAAAAAAAAAAAATCAAAAAAAAAAAAAAAAAAAAAAAAAAAAAAAAAAAAAATCGAAAAGAAAAAAAAAAAAAAAAATCGAAAAAAGAAAAAAAAAAAAAAAAAAAAAAAAAAAAAAAAAAAAAAAAAAAAAATCGAAAAAAAAAAAAAAAAAAAAAAAAAAAAAAAAAAAAAAAAAAAAAAAAAAAAAATCAAAAAAAAAAAAAAAAAAAAAAAAAAAAAAAAAAGTCGAAAAAAAAAAAAAAAAAAAAAAAAAAAAAAAAAAAAAAAAAATCGAAATCGAAAAAAAAAAAAAAAAAAAAAAAAAAAAAAATCAAAAAAAAAAAAAAAAAAAAAAAAAAAAAAAAAAAAATCGAAAAAAAAAAAAAAAAGAAAAAAAAAAAGAAAAAAAAAGAAAAAAAAAAAATCAAGTCGAAAAAAAAAAAAAAATCAAGAAAAAAAAAAAAAAAAAAAAAAAAAAAAAAAAATCAAAAAAAAAAAAAAATCAAAAAAAAAATCGAAAAAAAAAAATCAAAAAAAAAAAAAAAAAAAAAAAAAAAAAAAAAAAAAAAAAAAAAAAAAAAAAAAAGAAAAAAAAAAAAAAAAAAAAAAAAAAATCAAGAAAAAAAAAAAAAAAAAAAAAAAAAAAAAAAAAAAAAAAAAAAAAAAAAAAAAAAAAAAAAAAAAAAAAAAAAAAAAAAAAATCGAAAAAAAAAAAAAAAAAAAAAAAAAAAAAAAAAAAAAAAAATCAAGAAAAAAAAAAAAAAAAAAAAAAAAAAAAAATCAAAAAAAAAAAAAAAAAAAAAAAAAAAAAAAAATCGAAAAAAAAAAAAAAAAAAAAAAAAAAAAAAAAAAAATCGAAAAAAAATCGAAAAAAAAAAAAAATCAAAAAAAAAAAAAAAAAAAAAAAAAAAAAAAAAAAAAAAAAAAAAAAAAAAAAAAAAAAAAAATCAAGAAAAAAAAAAAAAATCGAAAAAAAAAAAAAAAGAAAAAAAAAAA
>NC_056444.1:47843184-47873157 GCF_018296145.1 Oncorhynchus tshawytscha | reverse complement strand
TGACAGTAGATGGTCGACCAGGGTAATATAATGACAGTAGAGGTAATATAACAGTAGATGGTAGACCAGGGTAATATAATGACAGAGGCCAGGGTAATATATTGACAGTAGATGGTAGACCATGGTAATATAAAGTGTAATACAATGACAGTAGATGGTAGAACAGGGTAATATAATGACAGTAGATGGTAGACCAGGGTAATATAATGACAGTAGATGGTAGACCAGTGTAATCGAATGACAGTAGATGGTAGACCAGGGTAATATAGTGACAATAGATGGTAGACCAGTGTAATACAATGACAGTAGACAGTAGAACAGGGTAATATAATGACAGTAGATGGTAGACCAGGGTAATATAATGACAGTAGATGGTAGACCAGGTTAATATAATGACAGTAGATGGTAGACCAGGGTAATATAATGACAGTAGATGGTAGACCAGGTTAATATAATGACAGTAGATGGTAGACCAGGGTAATATAATGACAGTAGATGGTAGACCAGGGTAATATAATGACAGTAGATGGTAGACCAGTGTAATAGAATGACAGTAGATGGTAGACCAGGGTAATATAATGACAGTAGAGGGTAATATAATGACAGTAGATGGTAGACCAGGGTAATAAAGTGACAGTAGATGGTAGACCAGGGTAATATAATGACAGGAGAGGGTAGACCAGGGTAATATTATGACAGTAGATGGAAGACCATGGTAATATAGTGACAGTAGAGGGTAGACCAGGGTAATATAATGACAGTAGATGGTTGACCAGGGTAATATAATGACAGTAGATGGTAGACCAGGGTAATATAATGACAGTAGAGGGTAATATAATGACAGTAGATGGTAGACCAGGGTAATATAATGACAGTAGAGGGTAGGCCAGGGTAATATAATGACAGTAGATGGTAGACCAGGGTAATATAATGACAGTAGATGGTAGACCAGGGTAATATATTGACAGTAGATGGTAGACCAGGTTAATATAATGACAGTAGATGGTAGATCAGGTTAATATAATGACAGTAGATGGTATACCAGGGTAATATAATGTCAGTAGAGGGTAGACCAGTGTAATCTAGTGACAGTAGATGGTAGACCAGGGTAATATAATGGCAGTAGAGTTTAGACCAGGGTAATATAGTGACAGTAGATGGTAGACCAGTGTAATACAATGACAGTAGATGGTAGAACAGGGTAATATAATGACAGTAGATGGTAGACCAGGGTAATATAATGACAGTAGATGGTAGACCAGTGTAATAGAATGACAGTAGATGGTAGACCAGGGTAATATAATGACAGTAGATGGTAGACCAGGGTAATATAGTGACAGTAGATGGTAGACCAGTGTAATACAATGACAGTAGACAGTAGAACAGGGTAATATAATGACAGTAGATGGTAGACCAGGGTAATATAATGACAGTAGATGGTAGACCAGGTTAATATAATGACAGTAGATGGTAGACCAGGGTAATATAATGACAGTAGATGGTAGACCAGGTTAATATAATGACAGTAGATGGTAGACCAGGGTAATATAATGACAGTAGATGGTAGACCAGGTTAATATAATGACAGTAGATGGTAGACCAGTGTAATACAATGACAGTAGATGGTAGACCAGGGTAATATAATGACAGTAGAGGGTAATATAATGACAGTAGATGGTAGACCAGGGTAATAAAGTGACAGTAGATGGTAGACCAGGGTAATATAATCACAGTAGATGGTAGACCAGAGTAATATAATGACAGTAGATGGTAGACCAGGGTAATATAATGACAGTAGATGGTCGACCATGGTAATATAATGATAGTAGATGGTAGACCAGGTTAATATAATGACAGTAGATGGTATACCAGGGTAATATAATGTCAGTAGAGGGTAATATAATGACAGTAGATGGTAGACCAGGGTAATATAATGACAGTAGATGGGTAGACCAGGGTAATATAATGACAGTAGATGGTAGACCAGGGTAATATAATGACAGTAGATGGTAGACCAGGGTAATATAATGACAGTAGATGGTAGACCAGGTAATATAATGACAGTAGATGGTAGACCAGGTTAATATAATGACAGTAGATGGTAGACCAGGGTAATATAATGACAGTAGATGGTAGACCAGGGTAATATAATGACAGTAGATGGTAGACCAGGGTAATATAATGACAGTAGATGGTAGACCAGGGTAATATAATGACAGTAGATGGTAGACCAGGGTAATATAATGACAGTAGATGGTAGACCAGGGTAATATAATGACAGTAGATGGTAGACCAGGGTAATATAATGACAGTAGATGGTAGACCAGGTAATATAATGACAGTAGATGGTAGACCAGGGTAATATAATGACAGTAGATGGTAGACCAGGTAATATAATGACAGTAGATGGTAGACCAGGGTAATATAATGACAGTAGATGGTAGACCAGGGTAATATAATGACAGTAGATGGTAGACCAGGGTAATATAATGACAGTAGATGGTAGACCAGGGTAATATAATGACAGTAGATGGTAGACCAGGTAATATAATGACAGTAGATGGTAGACCAGGGTAATATAATGACAGTAGATGGTAGACCAGGGTAATATAATGACAGTAGATGGAAGACCATTGTAATATAATGACATTAGATTGTAATCCAGGGTAATATAATGACAGTAGATGGTAGACCAGTGTAATATAATGACAGTAGATGGTAGACCAGGGTAATATAATGACAGTAGATGGTAGACCAGGGTAATATAATGACAGTAGATGGTAGACCAGGTTAATATAATGACAGTAGATGGTAGACCAGGGTAATATAATGACAGTAGATGGTAGACCAGGTTAATATAATGACAGTAGATGGTAGACCAGGGTAATATAATGACAGTAGATGGTAGACCAGGGTAATATAATGACAGTAGATGGTAGACCAGTGTAATATAATGACAGTAGATGGTAGACCAGGGTAATATAATGACAGTAGAGGGACCAATATAATGACAGTAGATGGTAGACCAGGGTAATAAAGTGACAGTAGATGGTAGACCAGGGTAATATAATGACAGGAGAGGGTAGACCAGGGTAATATAATGACAGTAGATGGAAGACCATGGTAATATAGTGACAGTAGATGGTAGACCAGGGTAATATAATGACAGTAGATGGTAGACCAGGGTAATATAATGACAGTAGATGGTAGACCAGGGTAATATAATGACAGTAGAGACCAGGTAATATAATGACAGTAGATGGTAGACCAGGGTAATATAATGACAGTAGAGGGTAGACCAGGGTAATATATTGACAGTAGATGTTAGACCAGAGTAATATAATGACAGTAGATGGTAGACCAGGGTAATATATTGACAGTAGATGGTAGACCAGGTTAATATAATGACAGTAGATGGTATACCAGGGTAATATAATGACAGTAGATGGTAGACCAGGGTAATATAATGTCAGTAGAGGGTAGACCAGTGTAATCTAGTGACAGTAGACGGTAGACCAGGGTAATATAATGTCAGTAGAGTTTAGACCAGGGTAATATAGTGACAGTAGATGGTAGACCAGGTAATATAATGACAGTAGAGGGAAGAACAGGGTAATATAATGACATCAGATGGTAGACCAGGGTAATATAATGACAGCAGATGGTAGACCAGAGTAATATAATGACAGCAGATGGTAGACCAGGGTAATATAATGAAAGTAGATGGTAGAACATGGTAATATAATGACAGTAAATGGTAGACCAGTGTAATATAATGACAGTAGATGGTAGAAAAGGGTAATATATTGACAGTAGATGGTAGACCAGGGTAATATAATGACAGTAGATGGTAGACCAGGGTAATATAATGACAGTAGATGGTAGACCAGGGTAATATAATGACAGTAGATGGTAGACCAGGTTAATATAATGACAGTAGATGGTAGACCAGGGTAATATAATGACAGTAGATGGTAGACCAGGGTAATATAATGACAGTAGATGGTAGACCAGTGTAATAGAATGACAGTAGATGGTAGACCAGGGTAATATAATGACAGTAGATGGTAGACCAGGGTAATATAATGACAGTAGATGGTAGACCAGGGTAATATAATGACAGTAGATGGTAGACCAGGGTAATATAATGACAGTAGATGGTAGACCAGGGTAATATAATGACAGTAGATGGTAGACCAGGTAATATAATGACAGTAGATGGTAGACCAGGGTAATATAATGACAGTAGATGGTAGACCAGGGTAATATAATGACAGTAGATGGTAGACCAGGGTAATATAATGACAGTAGATGGTAGACCAGGTAATATAATGACAGTAGATGGTAGACCAGGGTAATATAATGACAGTAGATGGGTAGACCAGGGTAATATAATGACAGTAGATGGTAGACCAGGGTAATATAATGACAGTAGATGGTAGACCAGGGGTAATATAATGACAGTAGATGGTAGACCAGGGTAATATAATGACAGTAGATGGTAGACCAGGGTAATATAATGACAGTAGATGGTAGACCAGGGTAATATAATGACAGTAGATGGTAGACCAGGGTAATATAATGACAGTAGATGGTAGACCAGGGTAATATAATGACAGTAGATGGTAGACCAGGGTAATATAATGACAGTAGATGGTAGATCAGGTCAATATAATGACAGTAGATGGTAGACCAGGTGAATATAATGACAGTAGATGGTAGACCAGGGTAATATAATGACAGTAGAGGGTAATATAATGACAGTAGATGGTAGACCAGGGTAATATAATGACAGTAGATGGTAGACCAGGGTAATATAATGACAGTAGATGGTTGACCAGGGTAATATAATGACAGTAGATGGTAGACCAGGGTAATATAATGACAGTAGATGGTAGACCAGTTTAATATAATGACAGTAGATGGTAGACCAGTTTAATATAATGACAGTAAATGGTAGACCAGGGTAATATAATAACAGTAGATGGTAGACCAGGGTAATATAATGACAGTAGATGGTAGACCAGGGTAATATAATGACAGTAGATGGTAGACCAGGTTAATATAATGACAGTAGATGGTAGACCAGGGTAATATAATGACAGTAGATGGTAGACCAGGGTAATATAATGACAGTAGATGGTAGACCAGGGTAATATAATGACAGTAGATGGTAGACCAGGGTAATATAATGACAGTAGATGGTAGACCAGGGTAATATAATGACAGTAGATGGTAGACCAGGTAATATAATGACAGTAGATGGTAGACCAGGTTAATATAATGACAGTAGATGGTAGACCAGGGTAATATAATGACAGTAGATGGTAGACCAGGGTAATATAATGACAGTAGATGGTAGACCAGGGTAATATAATGACAGTAGATGGTAGACCAGGGTAATATAATGACAGTAGATGGTAGACCAGGGTAATATAATGACAGTAGATGGTAGACCAGGGTAATATAATGACAGTAGATGGTAGACCAGGGTAATATAATGACAGTAGATGGTAGACCAGTGTAATACAATGACAGTAGATGGTAGAACAGGGTAATATAATGACAGTAGATGGTAGACCAGGGTAATATAATGACAGTAGATGGTAGACCAGGTTAATATAATGAAAGTAGATGGTAGACCAGGGTAATATAATGACAGTAGATGGTAGACCAGGTTAATATAATGACAGTAGATGGTAGACCAGGGTAATATAATGACAGTAGATGGTAGACCAGGGTAATATAATGACAGTAGATGGTAGACCAGTGTAATAGAATGACAGTAGATGGTAGACCAGGGTAATATAATGGCAGTAGAGGGTAGGCCAGGGTAATATAATGACAGTAGATGGTAGACCAGGGTAATATAATGCCAGTAGATGGTAGACCAGGTTAATATAATGACAGTAGATGGTAGACCAGGGTAATATAATGACAGTAGATGGTAGACCAGGGTAATATAATGACAGTAGATGGTAGACCAGTGTAATAGAATGACAGTAGATGGTAGACCAGGGTAATATAATGACAGTAGATGGTAGACCAGGGTAATATAGTGACAGTAGATGGTAGACCAGGTTAATATAATGAAAGTAGATGGTAGACCAGGGTAATATAATGACAGTAGATGGTAGATCAGGTTAATATAATGACAGTAGATGGTAGACCAGGGTAATATAATGACAGTAGATGGTAGACCAGGGTAATATAATGACAGTAGATGGTAGACCAGTGTAATAGAATGACAGTAGATGGTAGACCAGGGTAATATAATGACAGTAGAGGGTAATATAATGACAGTAGATGGTAGACCAGGGTAATATAATGACAGTAGATGGTAGACCAGGGTAATATAATGACAGTAGATGGTAGACCAGGTTAATATAATGACAGTAGATGGTAGACCAGGTTAATATAATGACAGTAGACCAGGTAATATAATGACAGTAGATGGTAGACCAGGGTAATATAATGACAGTAGATGGTAGACCAGGGTAATATAATGACAGTAGATGGTAGACCAGGGTAATATAATGACAGTAGATGGTAGACCAGGTCAATATAATGACAGTAGATGGTAGACCAGGGTAATATAATGACAGTAGATGGTAGACCAGGTAATATAATGACAGTAGATGGTAGACCAGGGTAATATAATGACAGTAGATGGTAGACCAGGGTAATATAATGACAGTAGATGGTAGACCAGGGTAATATAATGACAGTAGATGGTAGATCAGGGTAATATAATGACAGTAGATGGTAGACCAGGTAATATAATGACAGTAGATGGTAGACCAGGTCAATATAATGACAGTAGATGGTAGACCAGGGTAATATAATGACAGTAGATGGTAGACCAGGGTAATATAATGACAGTAGATGGTAGACCAGGGTAATATAATGACAGTAGATGGTAGACCAGGGTAATATAATGACAGCAGATGGTAGACCAGGGTTAATATAATGACAGTAGATGGTAGACCAGGTTAATATAATGACAGTAGATGGTCGACCAGGGTAATATAATGACAGTAGATGGTAATAATAAAACAGTAGATGGTAGACCAGGGTAATATAATGACAGTAGATGGTAGACCAGGGTAATATAATGACAGTAGATGGTAGACCAGGTAATATAATGACAGTAGATGGTAGACCAGGTTAATATAATGACAGTAGATGGTAGACCAGGGTAATATCATGATAGTAGATGGTAGACCAGGGTAATATAATGACAGTAGATGGTAGACCAGGGTAATATAATGACAGTAGATGGTAGACCAGGGTAATATAATGACAGTAGATGGTAGACCAGGGTAATATAATGACAGTAGATGGGTAGACCAGGGTAATATAATGACAGTAGATGGTAGACCAGGGTAATATAATGACAGTATGGTAGACCAGGTTAATATAATGACAGTAGATGGTAGACCAGGGTAATATAATGACAGTAGATGGTAGACCAGGGTAATATAATGACAGTAGATGGTAGACCAGGTTAATATAATGACAGTAGATGGTAGACCAGGGTAATATAATGACAGTAGATGGTAGACCAGGGTAATATACTGACAGTAGATGGTAGACCAGGTTAATATAATGAAAGTAGATGGTAGACCAGGGTAATATAATGACAGTAGATGGTAGATCAGGTTAATATAATGACAGTAGATGGTAGACCAGGGTAATATAATGACAGTAGATGGTAGACCAGGGTAATATAATGACAGTAGATGGTAGACCAGGGTAATAGAATGACAGTAGATGGTAGACCAGGGTAATATAATGACAGTAGAGGGTAATATAATGACAGTAGATGGTAGACCAGGGTAATATAGTGACAGTAGATGGTAGACCAGGGTAATATAATGACAGTAGATGGTAGACCAGGGTAATATAATGACAGTAGATGGTAGACCAGGGTAATATAATGACAGTAGATAATGACAGTAGATGGTAGACCAGGGTAATATAATGACAGTAGATGGTAGACCAGGGTAATATAATGACAGTAGATGGTAGACCAGGTGAATATAATGACAGTAGATGGTAGATCAGGTCAATATAATGACAGTAGATGGTAGACCAGGGTAATATAATGACAGTAGATGGTAGACCAGGGTAATATATTGACAGTAGATGGTAGACCAGGTTAATATAATGACAGTAGATGGTAGATCAGGTCAATATAATGACAGTAGATGGTAGACCAGGTGAATATAATGACAGTAGATGGTAGATCAGGTCAATATAATGACAGTAGATGGTATACCAGGGTAATATAATGACAGTAGATGGTAGACCAGGGTAATATAATGGCAGTAGAGTTTAGACCAGGGTAATATAATGACAGTAGATGGTAGAACAGGGTAATATAATGACAGCAGATGGTAGACCAGTTTAATATAATGACAGTAAATGGTAGACCAGGGTAATATAATGACAGTAGATGGTCGACCATGGTAATATAATGACAGTAGAGGGTAATATAATAACAGTAGATGGTAGACCAGGGTAATATAATGACAGTAGAGGGTAGGCCAGGGTAATATAATGACAGTAGATGGTAGACCATGGTAATATAATGACAGTAGATGGTAGACCAGGTTAATATAATGACAGTAGATGGTAGACCAGGGTAATATCATGATAGTAGATGGTAGACCAGGGTAATATAATGACAGTAGATGGTAGACCAGGGTAATATAATGACAGTAGATGGTAGACCAGGGTAATATAATGACAGTAGATGGTAGACCAGGGTAATATAATGACAGTAGATGGTAGACCAGGGTAATATAATGACAGTAGATGGTAGACCAGGGTAATATAATGACAGTAGATGGTAGACCAGGTAATATAATGACAGTAGATGGTAGACCAGGTAATATAATGACAGTAGATGGTAGACCAGGGTAATATAATGACAGTAGATGGTAGACCAGTGTAATAGAATGACAGTAGATGGTAGACCAGGGTAATATAATGACAGTAGATGGTAGACCAGGGTAATATAATGACAGTAGATGGTAGACCAGGTTAATATAATGAAAGTAGATGGTAGACCAGGGTAATATAATGACAGTAGATGGTAGATCAGGTTAATATAATGACAGTAGATGGTAGACCAGGGTAATATAATGACAGTAGATGGTAGACCAGGTAATATAATGACAGTAGATGGTAGACCAGGGTAATAGAATGACAGTAGATGGTAGACCAGGGTAATATAATGACAGTAGATGGGACCAGGTAATATAATGACAGTAGATGGTAGACCAGGGTAATATAATGACAGTAGATGGTAGACCAGGGTAATATAATGACAGTAGATGGTAGACCAGGGTAATATAATGAATGACAGTAGAGGGTAATATAATGACAGTAGATGGTAGACCAGGGTAATATAATGACAGTAGATGGTAGACCAGGTAATATAATGACAGTAGATGGTAGACCAGGGTAATATAATGACAGTAGATGGTAGACCAGGGTAATATAATGACAGTAGATGGTAGACCAGGGTAATATAATGACAGTAGATGGTAGACCAGGGCAATATAATGACAGTAGATGGTAGACCAGGGTAATATAATGACAGTAGAGGGACCAGGGTAATATAATGACAGTAGATGGTAGACCAGGGTAATATAATGACAGTAGATGGTAGATCAGGTCAATATAATGACAGTAGATGGTAGACCAGGTGAATATAATGACAGTAGATGACAGTAGATCAGGGTAATATAGTCAATATAATGACAGTAGATGGTATACCAGGGTAATATAATGACAGTAGATGGTAGACCAGGGTAATATATTGACAGTAGATGGTAGACCAGGTTAATATAATGACAGTAGATGGTAGATCAGGTCAATATAATGACAGTAGATGGTAGACCAGGTGAATATAATGACAGTAGATGGTAGCGGGTGGTGTAGGTGTCCTGGAGGGCAGGTAGTTTGCCCCCGGTGATGCGTTGTGCAGACCTCACTACCCTCTGGAGAGCCTTACGGTTGAGGGCGGTGCAGTTGCCATACCAGGCGGTGATACAGCCCGCCAGGATGCTCTCGATCGTGCATCTGTAGAAGTTTGTGAGTGCTTTTGGTGACAAGCCGAATTTCTTCAGCCTCCTGAGGTTGAAGAGGCGCTGCTGCGCCTTCCTCACGATGCTGTCTGTGTGAGTGGACCAATTCAGTTTGTCTGTGATGTGTATGCTGAGGAACTTAAAACTTGCTACCCTCTCCACTACTGTTCCATCGATGTGGATGGGGGTGTTCCCTCTGCTGTTTCCTGAAGTCCACAATCATCTCCTTAGTTTTGTTGACGTTGAGTGTGAGGTTATTTTCCTGACACCACACTCCGAGGCCCTCACCTCCTCCCTGTAGGCCGTCTCGTCGTTGTTGGTAATCAAGCCTACCACTGTTGTGTCGTCCAAACTTGATGATTGAGTTGGAGGCGTGCATGGCCACGCAGTCGTGGGTGAACAGGGAGTACAGGAGAGGGCTCAGAACGCACCCTTGTGGGGCCCCAGTGTTGAGGATCAGCGGGGAGGAGATGTTGTTGCCTACCCTCACCACCTGGGGGCGGCCCGTCAGGAAGTCCAGTACCCAGTTGCACAGGGCGGGGCCGAGACCCAGGGTCTCGAGCTTGATGACGAGCTTGGAGGGTACTATGGTGTTGAATGCCGAGCTGTAGTCGATGAACAGCATTCTCACATAGGTATTCCTCTTGTCCAGATGGGTTAGGGCAGTGTGCAGTGTGGTTGAGATTGCATCGTCTGTGGACCTATTTGGGCGGTAAGCAAATTGGAGTGGGTCAAGGGTGTCAGGTAGGGTGGAGGTGATATGGTCCTTGACTAGTCTCTCAAAGCACTTCATGATGACGGATGTGAGTGCTACGGGGCGGTAGTCGTTTAGCTCAGTTACCTTAGCTTTCTTGGGAACAGGAACAATGGTGGCCCTCTTGAAGCATGTGGGAACAGCAGACTGGTATAGGGATTGATTGAATATGTCCGTAAACACACCGGCCAGCTGGGCTGCGCATGCTCTGAGGGCGCGGCTGGGGATGCCGTCTGGGCCTGCAGCCTTGCGAGGGTTAACACGTTTAAATGTCTTACTCACTTCGGCTGCAGTGAAGGAGAGACCGCATGTTTCCGTTGCAGGCCGTGTCAGTGGCACTGTATTGTCCTCAAAGCGGGCAAAAAGTGATTTAGTCTGCCTGGGAGCAAGACATCCTGGTCCGTGACTGGGCTGGGTTTCTTCCTGTAGTCCGTGATTGACTGTAGACCCTGCCACATACCTCTTGTGTCTGAGCCATTGAATTGAGATTCTACTTTGTCTCTGTACTGGCGCTTAGCTTGTTTGATAGCCTTGCGGAGGGAATAGCTGCACTGTTTGTATTCAGTCATGTTACCAGACACCTTGCCCTGATTAAAAGCAGTGGTTCGTGCCTTCAGTTTCACACGAATGCTGCCATCAATCCACGGTTTCTGGTTAGGGAATGTTTTAATCGTTGCTATGGGAACGACATCTTCAACGCACGTTCTAATGAACTCGCACACCGAATCAGCGTATTCGTCAATATTGTTATCTGACGCAATACGAAACATCTCCCAGTCCACGTGATGGAAGCAGTCTTGGAGTGTGGAGTCAGCTTGGTCGGACCAGCGTTGGACAGACCTCAGCGTGGGAGCTTCTTGTTTTAGTTTCTGTCTGTAGGCAGGGATCAACAAAATGGAGTCGTGGTCAGCTTTTCCGAAAGGGGGCGGGGCAGGGCCTTATATGCGTCGCGGAAGTTAGAGTAACAATGATCCAGGGTCTTTCCACCCCTGGTTGCGCAATCGATATGCTGATAAAATTTAGGAGTCTTGTTTTCAGATTAGCCTTGTTAAAATCCCCAGCTACAATGAATGCAGCCTCCGGATAAATCGTTTCCAGTTTGCAGAGAGTTAAATAAAGTTCGTTCAGAGCCATCGATGTGTCTGCTTGGGGGGATATATACGGCTGTGATTATAATCGAAGAGAATTCTCTTGGTAGATAATGCGGTCTACATTTGATTGTGAGGAATTCTAAATCAGGTGAACAGAAGGATTTGAGTTCCTGTATGTTTCTTTCATCACACCATGTCACGTTGGCCATAAGGCATACGCCCCGTCCGTCTTCTTACCAGAAAGATGTTTGTTTCTGTCGGCGCGATGCGTGGAGAAACCCGCTGGCTGCACCGCTTCGGATTGCGTCTCCAGTTAGCCATGTTTCCGTGAAGCAGAGAACGTTACAGTCTCTGATGTCCCTCTGGAATGCTACCCTTGCTCGGATTTCATCAACCTTGTTGTCAAGAGACTGGACATTGGCAAGAAGAATGCTAGGGAGTGGTGCACGATGTGCCCGTCTCCGGAGTCTGACCAGAAGACCGCTTCGTTTCCCTCTTTTTCTGAGTCGTTTTTTTTTTTGGTCGCTGCATGTGATCCACTCGGTTACACTGGTTGTAAGGCAGAACACAGGATCCGCATCGCGAAAACATATTCTTGGTCGTACTGATGGTGAGTTGACGCTGATCTTATATTCAGTAGTTCTTCTCGGCTGTATGTAAAGAAACCTAAGATGACCTGGGGTACTAGTGTAAGAAATAACACGTAAAAAACAAAAAACTGCATAGTTTCCTAGAACGCGAAGCGAGGCGGCCATCTCTGTCGGCGCCGGAAGTACAGTTGAGAACACCTTTATTCAACCAGGTAGGCCAGTTGAGAACACCTTTATTTAACCAGGTAGGCCAGTTGAGAACACCTTTATTTAACCAGGTTAGGCCATTTGAGAACACCTTTATTCAACCAGGTAGGCCAGTTGAGAACACCTTTATTTAACCAGGTTAGGCCATTTGAGAACACCTTTATTCAACCAGGTAGGCCAGTTGAGAACACCTTTATTCAACCAGGTTAGGCCAGTTGAGAACACCTTTATTTAACCAGGTTAGGCCAGTTGAGAACACCTTTATTTAACCAGGTAGGCCAGTTGAGAACAAGTTCTCATTTACAACTGCGACCTGGCCAAGATAAAGCAAAGCAGTGCGACACAAACAAGAACACAGAGTTACACATGGAATAAACAAACATACAGTCAATAATACAATAGAGAAAGTCTATATACAGTGTGTGCAAATGAGGTGGGATAAGGGGGGTGAGGCAATAAAAAGGCCATAGTGGCAAAATGATTACAGTATGGCAAATTAAACACTGGGGTGATAAATGTGCAGAAGAAGAGTGTGCAAGTAGCGGTACTGGGGTGCAAAGGAGCAAAATAAATAACAATATGGTGATGAGGTAGTTGGATGGGCTGTTTACAGATGGGCTATGTACAGGTGCAGTGATCTGTGAGCTGCTCTGACAGCTTGTGTTTAAAGCTAGTGAGGGAGATATGAGTCTCCAGCTTCAGTGATTTTTGCAGTTCGCTCCAGTCATTGGCAGCAGAGAACTAGAAGGAAAGGCGGCCGATGGAGGAATTGGCTTTGGGGGTGACTAGTGAAATATACCTGCTGGAGCGCTTGCTGCGGGTGGGTGCTGCTATGGGGTTTTACCTAGCAATGACTTATAGATGACCTGGAGCCAGTGGGTTTGGCGACGGATATGAAGCGATGGCCAGCCAACGAGAGCATACAGGACGCAGTGGTGGGTAGTATATGGGGCTTTGGTGACAAAACGGATGGCACTGTGATAGACTGCATCCAATTTGCTGAGTGTTGGAGACTATTTTGCAAATTACATCACCAAAGTCAAGAATTGGTAGGATAGTCAATTTTACTAGGGTATGTTAGGCAGCATGAGTGAAGGATGCTTTGTTGCGAAATAGGAAGCCGATTCTAGATTTCATTTTGGATTGGAGATGCTTATTGTGAGTCTGGAAGGAGAGTTTACAGTCTATCCAGACACCTAGGTATTTGTCCACATATTCTAAGTCAGAGATGCTTAATGTGAGTCTGGAAGGAGAGTTTACAGTCTACCCAGACACCTAGGTATTTGTCTACATATTCTAAGTCAGAACCATCCAGAGTAGTGATGCTGGATGGGTCGGTAGGTGTGGGCAGCGATCGGTGGAAGAGCATGCATTTAGTTTTGTTTGCATTTAAGAACAGTTGGAGGCCATGGAAGGAGAGTTGTATGGCATTGAAGCTCGTCTGGAGGTTAGTTAACACAGTGTCCAAAGAAGGACCAGAAGTATACAGAATGGTGTCGTCTGCATAGAGGAGGATCAGAGAATCACCAACAGCAAGAGCGACATTATTGATGTATAAAGAGAAAAGAGTCAGCCCGAGGGTGGAACCCTGTGGCACCCCCATAGAGCCTGCCAGAGGTCCGGACAACAGGCCCTCTGATTTGAAACACTGAACTCTGTCTGAGAAGTAGTTGGTGAACCAGGCGAGGCAGTCATTTGAGAAACCAAGGCTGTTGAGTCTGCCGATAAGAATATGGTGATTGACAGAGTCGAAAGCCTTGGCCAGGTCGATGAATACAGCTGCACAGTATTGTCTCTTATCGATGGCGGTTATGATATCGTTTAGGACCTTGAGCGTGGCTGAGGTGCACCCGTGACCAGCTCGGAAACCAGATTGCATAGCAGAGAAGGTACGGTGTGATTCGAAATGGTCTGTGATCTGTTTGTTAACTTGGCTTTCGAAGACCTTAGAAAGGCAGGTAAGATAGATATAGGTCTGTAGCAGTTTGGGTCTAGAGTGTCTCCCCCTTTGAAGAGGGGGATGACTGCGGCAGCTTTCCAATCTTTGGGGATCTCAGATGCTACGAAAAAGAGGTTGAACAAGCTAGTAATAGGGGTTGCAACAATTTTGGCTGATAATTTTAGGAAGAGAGGGTCCAGATTGTCTAGCCATGCTGATTTGTAGGCTCTTATCAGCTATCTGGATTTGGGTGAAGGATAAATGGGGAGGCTTGGGCAAGTTGCAGTGAGGGGTGCAGGGTTGTTGACCGGTGTCGGGGTAGCCAGGTGGAAAGCATGGCCAGTCGTAGAAAAATGCTTATTGAAATGTTCAATTATCTTTGCTTTATTGGTGGTGAGAGTGTTTCCTAGCCTCAGTGCAGTGGGCAGCTGGGAGGAGGTGTTCTTATTCTCCATGGACTTTACAGCGTCCCAGAACTTTTTGGAGTTAGGGTTACAGGATGCAAACTTCTGTTTGAATAAGCTTGCTTTTGCTTTCCTAACTGCCTGTGTATATTGGTTCCTAACTTCCCTGAAAAGTTGCATATCGCGGGGGCTATTCGATGCTAATGCAGTACGCCACAGGATGTTTTTGTGCTGGGCAAGGTCAGTCAGGTCTGGAGTGAACCAAAGGCTATATCTGTTTCTGGTTCTACATTTTTTGAATGTGGCATGCTTATTTAAGGAGGTGAGGAATGCACTTTTAAAGAACAACCAGACGTCCTCTACTGACGGAATGAGGTCAATATCATTCCAGGATACCCGGGCCAGGTCGATTAGAAAGGCCTGCTCGCTGAAGTGTTTTAGGGAGCGTTTGACAGTGATGAGGGGTGGTCGCCTGACTGCAGACCCATTACGGATGCAGGCAATGAGGCAGTGATTGCTGAGATCCTGGTTGAAGACAGCAGAGGTGTATTTGGAGGGCAGGTTGGTTAGGATGATATCTATGAGGGTGCCCATGTGTATAGATTTTGGTTTGTACCTGGTGGGTTCATTGATAATTTGTGTGAGATTGAGAGAATCAAGCTTAGATTGTAGGATGGCCGGGGTGTTAATAAGCATGTCCCAGTTTAGGTCACCTAAAAGATAAATGGTCACCTAAGATAAATGGGTGGCAATCAATTTGCATATGGTGTCAAGAGCACAGCCGGAGGCAGAAGGTGGTCTATAGCAAGTGGCACTTTCACTTATAATTCATTGTATCACAATTCCAGTGGGTCAGAAGTTAACATACACTAAGTTGACTGTGCCTTTAAACAGCTTGGAAAATGTCATAAAATGATGTCATGGCTTTAGAAGCTTCTGATAGGCTAATTGACATCATTTGAGTCTATTGGAGGTGTACCTGTGGATGTATTTCAAGGCCTACCTTCAAACTCAGTGCCTCTTTGCTTGACATCATGGGAAAATCAAAAGAAATCAGCCAAGACCTCCACGAGTCTGGGTCATCCTTGAGAGCAATTTCCAAATGCCTGAAGGTACCACGTTCATCTGTACAAACAATAGTACGCAAGTATAAACACCATGGGACCAAGCAGCCATCTTACCGCTCAGGAAGGAGACGCGTTCTGTCTCCTAGAGATGAATGAACTTTGGTGCGAAAAGTGCAAATCAATCCTAGAACAACAGCAAAGGACCTTGTGAAGATGCTTTAGGAAACAGGTACAAAGTATCTATATCCACAGTAAAACGAGTCCAATATCGACATAACCTGAAAGGCCACTCAGCAAGGAAGAAGCCACTGCTCTGAAACCGCCATAAAAAGCCAGACTACTGCACATGGAGACAAAGATCGTACTTTTGGGAGAAATTTCCTCTGATCTGATGAAACAAAAATATAACTGTTTGGCCATAATGACCATCGTTATGTTTGGAGGAAAAAGGGGGATGCTTGCAAGCCGAAGAACACCATCACAACCGTGAAGCACGGGGGTGACAGCATCATGTTGTGGGGATGCTTTGCTGCAGGAGGGACTGTTATACTTCACAAAATAGATGACATCATGAGGCAGGAAAATTATGTGGATATATTGAAGCAACATCTCAAGACATCAGTCAGGAAGTTAAAGCTTGGTCGCAAGTGTGTCTTCCAAATGGACAATGACCCCAAGCATACTTCCAAAGTTGTGGCAAAATGGCTTAAGGACAACAAAGTCAAGGTGTTGGAGTGGCCATCACAAAGCTCTGACCTCTGAGAAAATTTGTGGGCAGAACTGAAAAGCGTGTGCTAGCAAGGAGGCCTTCAAACCTGACTCGGTTACACCAGCTCTGTCAGGAGGAAAGGGCCAAAATCCACCCAACTTATTGTGGGAAGCTTGTAGAAGGCTACCCGAAACGTTTGACCCAAGTTAAACAATTTAAAGGCAATGTTACCAAATACTATTTGAGTGTATGTAAACTTCTGACCCACTGGGAATGTGATGAAAGAAAGAAATGCTGAAATAAATCATTCTCTCTACTATTATTCTGACATTTGCCATTCTTAAAATAAACTGGTGATCCTAACTGACCTAAGACAGGGAATTTTTACAAGGATTAAATGTCAGGAATTGTGAAAAACTGAGTTTAAATGTATTTGGCTAAGGTGTATGTAAACATCTGACTTCAACTGTACACACGCCCGCACACGCGCGCACACACACACACACACACACACACACACACACACACACACATACATAATACATATGTAATACATAGAGAGACAACTGAAGAGAGAGAAACAGAGGACCAAATGAGGTTGCCTCCATTTGTGATGGAGATAGAGAAAGGTGAAGGGCTCCACACAGAGACAAAGGGAGGGAGATTTTGGCGAGCAAAAGTGGTGCTTGTTTAGCTGGTTTTGACACATCCAGCACACACTTCCTTATGCAGCTCTCCTTTGGTCCTGTTGTGTCTGTTTGAACACACAGAGATGCACTATGAATAATCTCATGAAAAAAACAACTCTCAACTCAAGCAAAGCTCATGACAGAGGTACAACCAAAATATAACCCTACCCATCAGCCAGTACAGAGGTGGTCCCCCACATGCCTGTCCAGAATGCCAGAAGGGAGAGTGGGGGGAAGAGAGCTTTGTCTTTCCTTTGTTATTCAGGCATCTGGCGTTGACAGACAGGGAATGTATCAAATGTGTGGTTATAAGGATCTTAATGGGCTGTGAAGGTGAGCTACAGGGTGTTTATGAGTAGTGTGTGTGGTGGTGGGGGGGGGGTTGGGGGTACACCAGGCAAATGCTTTATACACACCTGCCTATTAGCACGTCTCAGTTAGTTCCCCATGCCCCCCCCCACACACACACACACGCACACACACATGCAAGGCTATCAGTTTGAGACGCTTGAAGATATCCTTTCCTCTCCCGCCCTTTCTCTGAGCTTCTTCTGTAGGGGACTTCCGCACCACTGGCTCTGTGCCCGGAGAGAGAGAGGGAGAGAGAGAGAGAGGCAGGGGGAGAGAGACAGAGAGAGCGAGAGACAGAGAGAGAGAGAGAGAGAGAGAGAGAGACAGAGAGAGAGAGAGAGGGAGGTGGAGAGAGAGACGGAGGGGGAGAGAGAGAGACGGAGGGGGAGAGAGAGAGAGGGGGAGGGAAAGAGAGAGAGAGAGAGAGAGAGAGAGGAAGGTGGAGAGAGAGAGAGGGAGGGGGAGAGAGGGGGAGAGAGAGAGCGAGAAAGACCACCTGCTGCTCATTATATGCACATATTTGACTGCTGCAGCGTTACATGAGCACTTGTCATTACAATAAAGCATTTTGGAATTTGAATGTGACTTCCTCTTTGCTAATATAATCAGGCTGCCTTCCAAAACTGTTTCAGCGCTTGTTTGCCAACTGTAGCGTTTGTTTGTCCTGCAGAGAGAACAGAGAGAGAGAGAGCGAGGTGAAAGATAGAGAGGGCAGAGAGAGAGGAGAGAGAGGACAGGGAGGGAAAGGGGAAAAAGAGAGGGCAGGGAGAGAGGTAGAGGGAGGGAGAGGAAGGCACAGAGCGAGAGCCAAAGAGAGAAAAAGACAGAGAAGGAGAGTGTTGATAAATGTGTTTGCGATAATGTATATTGATGTTTGTGGTGGAAGGGGACCGGGGACTCTTCTGTTGTATCACAAAACACAAAACTCAGTTCCCCTAATACCCCAGGCTGAACTGGGACGCCTGTCCTTAGACAACACCTGTTACCAGGAAATGACTGAGTGGTGTTGGCTCATTCTGTCTGGGTTTAGTTTCAGAGAGAACGTTTTTAATGACATTTCACCAGATACATCAACCCCCCCCCCGCCCCCCCACCCCCACCCGGGCCCAGAGGACGGAGAAGGATTTTTAGTTACAGACGGACATAGATAGTTCAGATACTGTACTCTGCATGGTTCGGCTGTTGCAGTGGTGGCTCGAGGAAGCGTTGAGAGCGAAAAGGGAACCGACTCTGGTGAGTTCTGTCCTTCAGCCCCAAGGTTCCTCTCACTCGAGATGCTGTCTAGACAAGGTAATCCCTGGGAAGGAAAAGAAGACAGAGTGAGACGGAGAGAGAGAGAGAGAGAGAAGCTAATTGCCCTAGCCCCTGAGCCTGGAGATTGGTGGGGTGGCGTGGGTCTGTTTGTGTTGGGCTGAAGACAGAAGACAACAGTCTGGCTCTTCCAGTGGTCTGTAGCTGGGAACGTGTGTGGACACAGCATAATGAACCCATAATAGGAGATAATAACACGTCGTAATAAAATATTGTCCTCAATAGGGCCTGAGTACAAGGACCACACAACTTAGGAACATAAACACAGCATTGTACACACACACACACACACACACACACACACACACACACACACACACGTTTCCTTTATGACCTTTGTTTGACTTGGCGTCTACGTCGTGTTTGTGGAGTTACTGAATCCCGCCGCCTCCCTTCCACCCGTTGTTTAGGTTCTCAGGGATGTGAAGGATAAGGACATTTTCTCAATTTCATGCTGATTTGCTGCGTATTAGCCTGTGGTCGAAGTCAATAGTGTGTTCAGTCAGCCATGGAGACGGGAGGTTCAGACTCAGGGTTGGGTTTCGAGTTTCATTCAATCTCTGCTTCTTTCTAATAGGCTGTTCCACTGCCTCTGTTTAATGATTGTGTGTAATTAGTGAAACTGGATATAGACACCTCTCTCTCTCTCTCTCTCTCTCTCTCTCTCTCTCTCTCTCTCTCTCTCTCTCTCTCTCTCTCTCTCTCTCTCTCTCGCTCTCTCTATATATTTATCATTAACCCTTTAACAGACAGCTGAACTGGGCGGTGGACCTAATTTTGACAACCGACTTTAAATTAAAGATATTAATTTTGTTTGGCATAATTTGTCATCAACCAATGCCATTTACTAAAATGGTCATGTGGTTTTCATTGTCGGACTCACATCTTTCGTTAAACACCCATTCAAAGATGGTTGTAAAACCAGGAAGTGAATGTGAGCAAAACCAAACCTAAGTTATCGCACATTTATTTGTGCTAATTTTGTGTACAATTTCAAATGAGAAGGTTGTACAATTGTGTTAACCTCTAAAACATCACTTGTGTGGCCTATACTGAGGCTAAATACACATTTTTCAGGTGTTTTTTTTTTTTATTGGTGTGCCACAAAGGGTTAACATGGATCTGAACAGGACTTGGTGATACGGGTCATTTCATATCACATTCTCTGACTACTGTGTTGTATTTGTAATGAAGACAATGGGTACGTGAGAGTGCTTATTTGCCTTGTATACGTGGTGCTTTGCCCAAGACCTTATAGGCCTGTCCATTAAATTGTCATTTTTGTATCTTGGTCTTTATTTGTACAGTATGTCCTTGTTCTGATTCTTTACGTCTCTGCTGTATAGTATGCTATAGCTATAATTGCCTATTCTCCTTTCTCAGATTTGAGTGTTTATTTGTGTCTGTGGCCAAGATTCCAGGGTCTTATACTCTGAATGTACTTATATATTTGTATTAGAGCTTTTGGGTTTTGACCAGATGCTATATGTTCTATAAGTGCGAATGCGCTTTACAGTATCCTAGCTTATTCTCCTCTCTCCGACAGAGACGTTGAGACGGCAACACAAAGCCCATCTCATTCTCTCCTTTATTTCCACCCTGTTCCTTTAGAAAGGTTGTGACATTATCAGGGATATTTCTCCAAACATCATTTCCTGGGCAGAAGTCCACAGAGAGACCGGCAGGCAGATGATGTATGCAGGCGTGAAGAGACAACATCAAACAGCTCAAGTGCAAAATACCACACTGCTGTATTCATAACCTTTCAATGGAATAGGAAACGGTATCCACCACCATGCATGAATGGTCATTCACGTATGATACTGTGTACCATGTATTGGTAGTATTACCATGTATTGGTAGTATTACCATGTATTGGTAGTATTACCATGTATTGGTAGTATTACCATGTATTGGTAGTATTACCATGTATTGGTAGTATTAACATGTATTGGTAGTATTAACATGTATTGGTAGTATTACCATGTATTGGTAGTATTACCATGTATTGGTAGTATTACCATGTATTGGTAGTATTAACATGTATTGGTAGTATTAACATGTATTGGTAGTATTAACATGTATTGAACATGTATTGGTAGTATTAACATGTATTGGTAGTATTACCATGTATTGGTAGTATTACCATGTATTGGTAGTATTACCATGTATTGGTAGTATTACCATGTATTGGTAGTATTAACATGTATTGGTAGTATTACCATGTATTGGTAGTATTACCATGTATTGGTAGTATTAACATGTATTGGTAGTATTATCCAGTCGTAACTATGCATGAATTACATCTCTCTCTCTCTCTCTCTCTCTCTCTCTCGCTCTCTTTCGCTCGCTCTCGCTCTCTCTCTCTCTCTAGTGAGGTTTGATGACTGTATGGAGAACGAGGGGGTGGTCTTTCAGAGCGGTGACGCCAGGTTCAGCGTTGGGACCGATGGGTCCATCTACACCCAGAGAGAGGTGGCAGGCCTGAGCGGACCGGTCCAGTTCACGGTCACTGCCAGCGGTCCACACACACACGTGTGGGAGACAACGGTCAAACTGGCCCTGACGGGGCAACCCACACCCTCACCGCCGGGCAATCAGGTAAGAATATCATTCTGTTCATACAGTAGATGTGCGCGCACACACACACACACACACACCTGCACGTAAGTGCATACTCACGTCACACGTACACACACACACCTGCACGTAACTGCATACTCGCGTAACACCTACACACCCACTCTCGCACACCTTTGAAGCGTATCTCCCCAAAGTACTCTAGAACCCTACCTAGAAAACCACCAACTCCCATCCTCAGGTTTCAGTCAGCGATCAGCTCAGTGTGATCTCCCTTACTCCCTTATTTTCTGCTGGGGTCTGGATAGCAACTAACAACTGAGTGGTATGATCATCCCACTCTCAAAGGGGAGGAGTACTGTACTCACCCGTAAGCTGTTATTGGAAAACATCCGTCCGTTCGCCCGTCTGTCTGTCCCTCCCTGTCCCCGGTTGCCCCCTGCCTGGCTTCCCTGACAGTGCTAAAGACCAGGTAGACAGCAGAGCTCTGACTACAGCGCGTCGCCTCATCTCATGTGATCGTCAGTGCCTGCCTAGAGGAGGGCAGCAGTGCTGCTAATGTTAAACCACGTTCAGTAACGACAACGCACACTATTTTTATGGGGGCTGTGCCGATAGAAGGCATCCAGCCACCCAGATCAATTCCAGCCGAGACGGAGTGATCGCTTACAGCCTTAATGTCGGACAGCACTCACACTTGGTCTCAGTTAGTCTGTAAAAGAGGTCGGGGGGGACACAGGTAGGAGTGGTGCAATGCATTGTGGGATTGAATCTCTTCTGGAAAGAATATCTTGGGTGCCAGGGATGACTGTGTTCTGGGTCAAGGGACTTGTGTGAGACATTGTTAAGACTTATACCCCCTAGTTTTATACTCAGCTGGCCCCTCCCGGGAGTTTGTGTTAAACGCACTACGACAACATTTCTTTGTGTACTTGGGAGCATGGCTAGACGGTACACTGTCCTTCTCTCAGCCCATCTCCAAGCTGCAGGCTTACGTTAAATCTAGACTTGGTTTCCTCTATCGTAATCGCTCCTCTTTCACCCCGGCTGCCAAACTAACCCTGATTCAGATGACCATCCTACCCATGCTAGATTACGGAGATGTAACTTATAGATCGGCAGGTAAGTGGTGCTCTCCAGCGGCTAGATGTTCTTTGCCATTGGGCCATCAGATTTGCCACCAATGCTCCTTATAGGACATATTGCTGCAATTTATACTCCTCTGTAAACTGGCCATCTCCGCATACCCGACACAAGACCCATGGGTTGATGCTTATTTATAAAACGCTCTTAGGCCTCCCTCCCTCCCTCCCTCCCGACTCCTCTTTCCTACACTTACAGCACCCATTCTGTCATTCGCATTCTGTTAAAGGTCCCCAAAGCGCACACATCCCTGGGTCGCTCCGCTTTTCAGTTCGCTGCAGCTAGCGACTGGAAGGAGCTACACACAAAACACTCAAACTGGACAATCATGGACACGCTTACTGACACGTTGCCGGGATTTATTGCTGTCTCTACCTTTTTGCCCTTCGTGCTGTTTTCCGTGCCTGACAATGTTTGTACCATGTTTGTGCTGCTACCATGTTGTATTGCTGCCATGTTGCGTTGTTGTCTTAGGTCTCTCCTTATGTAGTGTTGGGGTGTCTCTCTTGTCGTGATGTGTGTTTTGTCCAGTTTTTAAAAATAAATCTTATCCCAGCCCCCGTCCCCATTGGAGGCCCTTTGCCTCTTGGTAGGCTGTCAATGTAAATAAAACCTATTGAAAAAAATGTGTGTTCTGTGTCAGTGTATCTGTGTGTGTGTGTTTGTTTGCTGTCTGTCCATGGTGTGAATGCTTGTCTCATTGTCTCTGAGGGAGTTTCTTAATGTGTGCTATGTATTGGTATGCGCGTGCCCGTGCCCCAATGTATATCTTTCTCCGTGTAAGCCTCACTTGCACAAACATGGCAACCCGGGAAGACACGGACAAGTCCTATAATAGTAGCTCAAACCTGGCAACCCAGGAATGAACTGAGTGGTCCTATAATAGTGTCTGAATCCCGGAATACACTGAGTAGTCCTGTAATGGTGTCTCAAACCTGGCAACCCAGGAATGAACTATAATGGTGTCTCAAACCTGGCAACCCGGGCAGGAGACTGAGTAGACCTATATTAGTAGTCCTATGATTTATTTACTGAAGGTAGCATACAGCCCCGGAAGGGGGATAAAAATACCCACAACTGATTTCACTCTGCTGCCGATACAGAGACTGTCACACATAGTCATCCTGGACTTTCACCATGGCACTGGGTTCATGAGGGCTTGGCATGGCCTTAATCTCAACCCTTTAGGTTAGAAGTGAAGGCTATTCGAGGAGTGGAAGGTTAGGATGGTAGGAAACAGCATATATTAACAAAGTTAGAGTGACTCTACTGTAGCTTTGAGCTAAGACTTTGAGTCTAAGACTCGTCATTGGCCCGTTCCATCTCTCTCCCTGAACCCCAATGATCCATTCCAGCATCTAATCAGCATTTAATCAGTGCAGTGATTCTCATGTCTCCCTGCCACCTGGTACTAAATGTCCTACTGGAGCCGAGAGTGGTAGGGGTGGCCAGGGCACTCTGACATTGCTTAGATAGGGATCACAGGATCAGCCAAAATTCTCCCTGTCCAGAACAGACCATGTGCCACTCAGTTCTCTGCCATCAAACTGATCCACCAAGAGAACCTCTTACTGTGGGCAGCCAAGATGGAGTCACACCATGGCTGCAGTACTATGCGAGGAGAGTGTGTTGGGTCCAAGGGAGTGTGTGTGAAGCCAAGTGTGTGTGCGAGTGCTCATGGAACTCAGGCAGCGTCACCCCCCAAATCCCACTGGGTTCACGGACTTTGCGGCAGAGATAGCCAGTCGAACCAAAGAGCAGGTCTTAAACCCGAAGCAACTACTCCATTGTTTGTCTATGACACATTCATGCTTATGAAGTCTGATATGGAAGAGGGAGCAGAATGGAGTTGGGTCAGACCATTCTACTACAGCTGGAGTAATACAAATGGCTATACACACATAGAAAACAACAAGGACGCACGAACACAATGTGAAAATGGCTTTTTGTGGCGCTCTGCTCTGTGGAGTAATAACATCCAGATGTGTGTTTTGCCAGGGGCTGACTGATATCAAAGCATACCGGCCGGGGTGCGAGCGGAGGCGAGCGGAGGGTAGGGGAAGGCCGGGATAGGAGCCAGCTGGCTGGTTTCTGGTGGCACCGGAGCTGGGCGCCGCTTCCATTTCACACTCACTGACTCCTGTTCACACAGTGTGTGTGTGTGTGTGTGTGTGTGTGTGTGTGTGTGTGTGTGTGCGTGTGGGAGAGAATGTGTGTTTGTTTCTGTGCTAAAGGGATTATGTAGGATCATGTGAATATTAAGTGTGTGTTTTAGTGTACACTTCTGGTTGTGGATAGAGTGTGTGCGTATGTGCGCGCAGGCGTCAGTTCCTGCGTGTGTGTATGTGCGTGCGTGCGTGTGTCTCTTTGTGTGTCTGTGTGTCTTTTCTCTGTGTGTCTTGTCTCTGTGTGCGTGTGGCCTAGAGAAAGGAAGAACGTATGTTGAAAGTCTGTTGACTCTATTAAGCTGCTGTTCGGAAACTGAGTCTACGTCTGGCTCGGCTCTCTTCCTCTCCTCCTCTGCCATTCTTCTGTTCCAACAGTGGATGGAGGGAGTGTTATTTCATTTGCTGCAGAGGAGAGCTGGCATTTCTGTGTTAACACTTAATCAACAGTGAGTTGAACATTGTGGTCTCCATGGTCTTGTTGTCTGGGATCGTAGTGGTACACTGTTAATTTAACATTCTATGTGTTGTTGTCCGTTAGTTTACTACAATTACAGAAAGGGTGGTAAGGTTAGGGGAAAATTATAAAAATATGTACAGTTTAAGTCGTAGGTTTACATACACCTTAGCCAAATACATTTAAACTCAGTTTTTCACAATTCCTGACATTCAATCCTAGTAAAAATTCCCTGTCTTAGGTCAGTTAGGATCATCACCTTATTTTAAGAATGTGAAATGTCAGAATAATAGTAGAGAGAAGGATTTAGGTTTATTTGAGGTTTATTTCTTTCATCACATTCCCAGTGGGTCAGAAGTTTACATACATTCAATTAGTATTTGGTAACATTGCCTTTAAATTGTTTAACTTTGGTCATATGTTTTGGGTAGCCTTCCACAAGCTTCTCACAATAAGTTGGGTGAATTTTGGCCCTTTCCTCCTGACAGAGCTGGTGTAACTGAGTCAGGTTTGTAGGCCTCCTTGCTCGCACACGCTTTTTCAGTTCTGCCCAAAAATGTTCGATAGGATTGAGGTCGGGGCTTTGTGATGGCCACTCCAATACCTTGACTTGGTTGTCCTTAAGCCATTTTGCCACAACTTTGGAAGTATGTTTGGGGTCATTGTCCATTTGGAAGACCCATTTGCGACCAAGCTTTAACTTCCTGACTGATGACTTGAGATGTTGCTTCAATATATCCACATAATTTGAATTCCTCGTGATGCCATCTATTTTGTGAGGTGCACCAGTCCCCCCTGCAGCAAAGCACCCCCACAACATGATGCTGCCACCCCCATGTTTCACGGTTGGGATGGTGTTCTTCGGCTTACAAGCATCCCCCTTTTTCCTCCAAACATAACGATGGTCATTATGGCCAAACAGTTCTATTTTTGTTTCATCAGACCAGAGGACATTTCTCCCAAAAGTACGATATTTGTCCCCATGTGCAGTTGCAAACCGTAGTCTGGCTTTTTTATGGCGGTTTTGGAGCAGTGGCTTCTTCCTTGCTGAGCGGCCTTTCAGGTTATGTTGATATAGGACTCGGCACAGTCAACTTAGTGTATGTAAACATCTGACCCACTGGACTTGTGATGCAGTGATTTATAAGTGAAATAATCTGATCTGTAAAAAATTGTTGGAAAAATGACTTGTGTCATGCACAAAGTAGATGTCCCAACCGACTTATCAAAACTATAGTTTGTTCACAAGAAATTTGGGGAGTGGTTGAAAAACAAGTTTTAATGACTCCAACCTAAGTGTATGTAAACTTCCCACTTCAACTGTATATTTACCACCCAAATATGGGGGATTGGAAATCATGCAGACAATTACATTGATGGAAGCTACAATCTATCTGCAGTATTAAAGCTGATCCACCCACTAATATTTATATATATATATATATATATATACACACAGTATATATAATTCTACATTCAGTTATTTAATGCTTGCAACCAGACAATGGCAGTCCTTTTAGCTGTGTGATGATGTTAGCCTCCAAGCTATAGGAATAATGGTGAAATCCTGAGTTTGCCCCTTGTTCGATATTTGACAATCCAACCCAATCCTATCTAGTCGTCCACTGTCTCGGTGTTGTCTGCCTGTGTGTGTGCATGTGTGTTCATTCACATAGTCGTCTGTGTTATTTCTGAGTTATCAATGTGTGTCAGCAGGCTGCGGCCAGAATTCCAGTACACTACCACAGCTGGAGAACAGCTTGGCCAGAGTCCCTTAGGGAACAATGGGCCACAGCTCATCTCTCCCTCTCTCGCTCTTGCTCTCTTTCTATTTCTCTTGCGCTCTCTGCCTCTCACTTCTCTCTCTGTGCCCCTTACTCACCAGTGGTCCACATGTACCTGTTAGGATCTGCAGATGAAAGGGTTTGGAGCATAACTTATTTAGACAGGGAGGTCACCTCTGCTTCTCAATATACCCTCACCCACCACCACCACTATCTCTACTCTCCTCGACTCCCTGTCTCCCTCCCCCATCCAACCCCTAACACCCCCGGAACCCCTCCTCCCTTCCCTCCCTAGTCCCCCCACCATGGCACTCTGAACTGGGGGAGCCAGCCCCTTCAATCAGGCACACTAAGCCCTCCTCCCGATGAGAAATAGAAGACATTTGTACAGAGCCCATCGTACATCTGTCGCCCCTCTCCGTCTGACTAATCTAGTTTGGATTCATGTACCGTAGCTGGAGGACACACGCGTGTTTGACTTGGCACTGGGTGATGGGGGGAGAGAGAGGTGTCCCCCTGAACATACACCATGGGGATCTGGTTCAGGCAACATGGCACATGATGGCACATGATGGCACATGATGACACATGATGGAACATGTCACATGGGTGTTTGGATTGGTAGACTGTGCCTGGCACAGGAGAGGAGAAGAATGGTTGGATCAGATGATTTCTGGATCATGAGGATTTAGAAAAGCAAAGACAGAGCTGTCTGTATGAGGAGCTGCAGCTCCCCTAGTGGCAGAGAGATGAAGTGCACCCCTCATTCATTCCCTTGTATACAGGACATGAAAATCATTTGAGCTGAAATCTAAGTAGATGAGTCACCAAGGGAAGCATGGACTTTAAGATCGACTGCCACATTCACAACTCCAAAAAGATTGGACAATATTAGAAACATCAAACGTTCTAAACTCAAAATTTGCCAAATTATATTTGACAAGCAAATAACAGAGCCCAAACATGTCTCTACCCTCTCTCCCTCCATCATGTTAGCCCTTATCCTTCTCACTCTCGTCTCCCCTCTTCTCCCCTCTTCTCCCTCTCTTCTCCCTCTCTTCTCCCCTCTTCTCCCCTCTTCTCCCTTCTTCTCCCTCTCTTCTCCCCTCTTCTCCCTTCTTCTCCCTCTCTTCTCCCCTCTTCTCCCCTCTTCTCCCTCTCTTCTCCCTTCTTCTCCCTCTCTTCTCCCTCTCTTCTCCCCTCTTCTCCCTCTCTTCTCCCTTCTTCTCCCTCTTCTCCCCTCTTCTCCCTTCTTCTCCCTCTCTTCTCCCCTCTTCTCCCTTCTTCTCCCTCTCTTCTCCCTCTCTTCTCCCCTCTTCTCCCCTCTTCTCCCTTCTTCTCCCCTCTTCTCCCTCTTCTCCCTCTTCTCCCTCTCTTCTCCCTCTCTTCTCCCTCTCTTCTCCCTCTCTTCTCCCCTCTTCTCCCCTCTTCTCCCTTCTTCTCCCTTCTTCTCCCTCTCTTCTCCCCTCTTCTCCCCCTCTTCTCCCTCTCTTCTCCCTCTCTTCTCCCCTCTTCTCCCTCTCTTCTCCCTCTTCTCCCTCTCTTCTCCCTTCTTCTCCCCTCTTCTCCCTCTCTTCTCCCTTCTTCTCCCCTCTTCTCCCTTCTTCTCCCCTCTTCTCCCTCTTTCTCCCTCTCTTCTCCCCTCTTCTCCCTTCTTCTCCCCTCTTCTCCCTTCTTCTCCCCTCTTCTCCCTTCTTCTCCCCTCTTCTCCCTTCTTCTCCCTTCTTCTCCCTCTCTTCTCCCTCTCTTCTCCCTCTCTCTTCTCCCTCTCTTCTCCCTCTCTTCTCCCTTCTTCTCCCCTCTTCTCCCCTCTTCTCCCTCTCTTCTCCCTCTCTTCTCCCCTCTTCTCCCTCTCTTCTCCCTTCTTCTCCCCTCTTCTGAAACTGAAAACAGCACATTCACCCATGGGCATTGCCCCTCTTGTCCTTCCTTCCTTCCTTCCTTCCTTCCTTCCTTCCTTCCTTCCTTCCTTCCTTCCTTCCCTCCCACCCGTCCAACGTTTACATGCCAACCTCTCCAACAGACAGGCTTCCTTTAATGCAGCTTGAAAAGCCTTCTCATGTACGTCCATCTGATGAATTCAATCTGAAAGCATTGTTTCCACTGGCAGGTACAGCCCAGCTTCGGAGGCCACCAGGCAGCGGGTTATAGATAACGGAGGGGGGGGGGGTTATAGACTGTGTGGAAAGTTCCACGAGGCGGTAATTAGAATAAACAGCTTGCGGTGCGCCAGAGCTCTCAACTTTCAGTGTGCCAAGAGAACCTTCTTTTATTCTTCCGCTGTTGTGCCCTGTTCCTGCGTAGTTCCTGGGTTTCCCCTTGCATTTTAACTACCTGAACCGCAAGGCAACACATTAGAGAGAGGGGGAAGAGAGAGGGATGTTAGAGAGGGGAGGGAAGGTAAAATGAAATATTGGAACCGGTATTAAAACACAAGGCTTTTTATATGTAAATATATGGTGATTGGACCTGTCTCTCTTATACGAGGAGCGGAGTTTGTTCTCACACGCACATGCGCACGCACGCACACACACACACACACACACACACACACACACACACAATACGCTTATCTTACCTTGTGCCACTGCTCTCACCCGTTTAGCTGGAAATGTCTCTCATTCGCCTCCCTGCA
>NC_056444.1:47390684-47480684 GCF_018296145.1 Oncorhynchus tshawytscha | reverse complement strand
CTTTTTGAGGATCTGAGGACCCATGGCAAATTTTTTCAGCCTCCAGAGGGGGAATAGACGTTGTCATGCCCTCTTTACGACTGTCTTGGTGTGTTTGGACCATGATAGGTCCTTTGTGATATGGACACCAAGGAACTCAGCGATGTGAGTGGGGGCATACTCGGCCCTCCTTTTCCTGTAGTCCACGATCATCTCCTTTCTCTTGCTCACTTTGAGGAAGAGATTGTTGTCCTGGCAGCACACTGTCAGGTCTCTGACCTCCTCCCTGTAGGCTGTCTCATCGTCGTCAGTGATCAGGCAGTCATGTGTGAACAGGGTGTACAGGAGGGGACTAAGCATTCACCCCTGAGGACGGCCCCCATCCATGACACAAATATGACAACAATTCAACCAGTCACAGGAGCATAGGGGCAGGATATGATGCTATATGTTATTTACATGTATCATTGAGGATGGGTGATAAACAGTGGGTGTGCATGTTTGTGTGTGTGTGTGTATGTGTTGTTGCATGCAGTGCAATGCAACCCCATCAAAGCCCAAAGCCCACTTCATGGTTTGCTATACTTCTGATACAGCATGGTATGACTGTTAGGGGGTGGAAATCTGATCAAATAAAACTCCATCGGATGACAGCTAAATGTCAATGAAGGAAAAGAACAACGCCCCCATGCTAAAATGTCAGCAGAGAGGTTTTTTTTAGAATAACTCAAGTAGAAGCTACTGAGGGGAGGATGGCTCATAATAATGGCTGAAACGGAACAAATGGAATAGTCCCCACAAGGTCAAAAGCTTTTTCTAGGGGGTTTCTATGGTTCGTTTTAGGGTTAGGTTTAGGTTTATGGCTAGTGGTTATGGAAATTAGGATTTTGAATGGGACTAAATTGTGTCCCCACAAGGTTAGTCATACAAAACTCTGTGTGTTGTGTCTGCGAGAAGAGAGAGGGAGAGAGAGAGAGAGAGAGAGAGAGAGAAAGGAGGTCTGCTGTAGTACTCTCCACACAGAGGGTGAGGAATTTTCATTTTTTTATTTTACCTTTATTTAACTAGGCAAGTCAGTTAAGAACAAATTCTTATTTTCAATTACGGCCTAGGAACAGTGGGTTAACTGCCTTGTTCAGGGGCAGAACGATTTGTACCTTGTCAGCTCGGGGATTCAATCTAGCAACCTTTCAGTTACTGGCCCAACACTCTAACCACTAGGCACCTGCCGCCCCAGTAAAGTAAGAGGAGAGTTCGGAGGAGAAGAGTAGGTTCCCATTTCCCACTCTGCTGAGTGGCTGACCTGGATGTAATTAGCCAAGTCATATTTTTAACTGATACTGTGTAAAAGCCAGCTTAAGGAGCCATAGCTGCCCTATTTATACCCCCGGGGCTGACGGCCTGTACCACTACACAGGGGGATTTTCTCCCAGAACTGTTCTAAGCCTGCTTTAGGCTGTACCAATGAAGATTCACAGTAGTTAGCGAGACTATACGCTACAGCCCTTACTCTCTCTCTCTCTCTCTCTCTCTCTCTCTCTCTCATGACACTATACGTCTCCTTCCATCTTCCCCCCCACTCTCTGCCTCATCCCTCTTCCTTTCTCTCTCTGTCTCCCTTCTCACACTCTCTATGAGCACTATGCTGTGTCTCTTAGCATACATGTGCGCAATTGTACTGATCCACTGTGTGCCTGCCTCTGTCCCTATAGGCCTAGATTATGAAAGTGTGTTTGTGTGGATTCATGCATCTTTGAGCATGTGTTTAAACAGTACATACATGTGTGTAAAGGTGTTTCTGACTGTGTGTGTGTGTGTGTGTGTGTGTGTGTGTGTGTGTGTGTGTGTGTGTGTGTGTGTGTGTGTGTGTGTGTGTGTGTGTGTGTGTGTGTGTGTGTGTGTGTGTGTGTGTTAGTAACTCCTGAGGGGATCAGCCTCAGCGGCGATCAGGCTGTGCTGGCTCATCCTGTTTGAGAATGGGTCAGGACCTCGAAGGCTGACCTGGCCTGTAGCCCAACCAGCTATCTCCCATATCACCCTGGCCACTCTCAGGATTACCTCAGGCACCCTGCAGAGTAAGCCACCACACACAGGGAGGGAGTAGTACTCTCTCACACACATGCACAGACACAATCACATTCACATCCACCTTCACATACTTAGTCAAAGGACCCAAATGCAGTCTGCATTCCCTCCATCCTCTCCTCTCTCTTCTCTGACTCCGCCCCTCCTCTCCTCTATGGATGGAGAGCTCTGTTACATTCAGCAAGATATTTCTGCTGCATCCCTACTCTGGGCTGAAACGTGATCAGACACCAGATACCTGCAACTCATCAGGGAGAACAATACAAAACAGCATTCTCATTCAAAGTAGTTTTAAAACAGCCCATTGACCCATTTGGTTTGGGTTGAGTCATTTGACCTTCCTTGCCGGTCTAAGAACTCGATGTCTGACTGACAGTTAGAGTGGAATAACACCTTTGTGAGTCATGTCATTCATGTTGGACAGAACATGATGTTTTCCATTGGATTGTGTGTGTTTGTGTGTGTGTGTTAGTGATGCGCAGGTTGACTCATGACCCGCAGTCACTGCGGTTATACCCGTGGGGCGGGTTTAGAGTCATGAAATATTGGATTAAGGGTGAGTGGATGGTGGGCAGGTTGAATAAAGAGAAAGCAATGCATTCAAACCCATGAAGGTGTCATTCGGTGTACAGTTCATAGCCTACATTTTGATTTTTTATCTTTAATCATCTTTATCTGCCATTAGTGCGCAGCCTAAGCTGTGAGGCCTAAATGTAGCGCGGCAATGCCCAAATTCATTTGAGAACTTGGGCAGAAAAAGTTTTTTAAAAAGGACAATGTTAGAGTTGAATTCAGTAAGAGGAAAAGCTGCCAAAGTGAGAGTTGAAAATAAATAGCGAGGGCCAGAGCGGTAGTCTAAAGGGCGGGAAAGCTTTGGTGAAGTGCTGAAAGAGAGAGCACTGCAGGATATGTTGTGATGGTTGTGGTGCGCTATACAAGCGTGGCAATCACAAGACGGGGGAATGGCACGTCAAGGGAACTGTACTGGTCAGATATGAGTTCAATGGAATAGTAGCCTAGCTGAAATCTGGACACTGACTGTCGGTCTAAAACCTCTCACATAGCCTGGTATTAACTGGTGCCGAACTAAAATCATACAGCAAATGTACATTTTGACTCAGGAACAGGATTGGAGAAATGTGTTGCATTCAACGTCTTACCAGAATGAATGTGCTCTTAGGGACCGTCTGTAAAAAGCGGCGGTGTTATCTTAATCAGCATTAAAAAAAAGCTGACAGTATTTCAACCACATAAAATATGCATCCAGGTCAAACTGAAATCTTATTAAAAACATGTTGGGTAGTTTTAACAGCTATTAATGTCCTTAAAACCGATCAAACTGATGCCATAACATTTTGCATGGAAAATCTTTCCAGTTTCTTTTAGAGTAATTGCATTTTCTCCCTGGTCCCTAAATGTCTTTGCTGCACGAGAGAAGCTGAGATAACTTTACCAATGTCAACTAGATTCTATCGATTTATGACATTATTCTGGTGAGCCAGGGTTTATTTAGTCTTCTAATGCAAAAGGTAATGACAGAAGAGAACCTGCATGTATCTTATTACATATATTACATATACATATATTATTATAGAGAAGTTGACTAACAAATAGCTTACCAAAAGGTCAGAAATTATAAGCAGGGTCAATGTGTGTGTGTGTGTGTGTGTGTGTGTGTGTGTGTGTGTGTGTGTGTGTGTGTGTGTGTGTGTGTGTGTGTGTTCTGCACGGTTAGGTGGAGTTGTGTGTGTGTGAGAGAGAGTATGAGATTGTGTGTGTCTGATTTGTGACCAGGGGAGTAAGCACAAAGTCAAGTTCCCCTTGATTGTCATTTACACTATAGTGTAAGAAATGCATTACATGCACTCAACTGTGCATAACTCAATTATATGCACTCAATATGGAAAGAAATGGCATAGGGCAACCATTGCCCAATTTGTACAGTCATTTCTCCATCGACTTGTAATGACAAACACTTTGATCAGTCTTGTGCTCGCTCTCTGTTCCCCTTTCGCTATGACTGAACTGCTGCTTCTATATTTACACACTGCTGATCGCTGGAACTTTATCAAGCATACATGGAAATAGATGTTCATAGTGTATGGAAATGAGATTAAGAATTTGGATTGTATTTTATTTTATTAAACATACATAGATGTTGGGGTAATATTGGTAGTTCAAGTAATTCAAGTTATTTTAATTGACAGGAGTGGTATTAGTAGTAGTAGTATTACTGTAGTAGTAGTAGCTGTAGTAGTAGTAGTAGTAGTAGTAGTAGTAGTAGAAGTAGTAGAAGTAGTAGAAGTAGAAGAAGAAGAAGAAGTAGAAGAAGAAGAAGAAGAAGAAGAAGAAGAAGAAGAAGAAGAAGAAGAAGAAGAAGAAGAAGAAGAAGAAGAAGAAGAAGAAGAAGTAGAAGAAGAAGCGAAAGAATAATAGGGGGAACAGTTCTAGTTATTGTTATATTAGAGTTTCTGGCTAAAATATAAACAGTCGCTACTTCTTCCTTCTCCCTAAGCCACAGTATAAACCCTTCCTATAGACACAGCGCATTGGATTGCATTGCATTTAAATCATTTACAAGAGAAAAGCACATTTCTTTGAGAAATCGCCATTTTCTTCAGTCAACACACTGCTAATTGGATTGCACAAAGACATCAACATGCCTAGCAATTAACAGAGGCATATTGTAATTTAATAATGTAATAATTTATTTTAATTCTATTTCATTATGAATTGATTGAAAATAGTGAAATAGTGAAATAGATCATTTTTTTTAACTTTGTCACCTATATAGTCATTTTCAACAAATATCAAACGTTAAATATGCAAAGAAATAAGAATCCATTTGAAGTAGTATTGTATTAGCCCTAAGATATCTAAAATCTCTCAGAATTTCAGTTCATCATTTCAGTTCATAGTTTATTTAGTACCAATAAATAAATTCATAAATAAATAACAAAAATAACAATGGTCTGGAAACGTCCTTATTCCTAAACAGATTTATTCAATAATTCCCCCCAAAAAGTACACTTGCTTCTTGTTGTACACTTGGATTATTTATTTATTGGTTATTAGAAAATGTTATTTAATTTTTCATATGAAACAAGATAAACATAACAATACTATATATAACTATAGTAGCATATTGACGTACTGGGTTTGCTGCTTGTTTATTGGTTCATATTTTGTCAAAGTGAATTATGAAAATAGCATTTAACAGATTGTGAAAGTTCTCATGTATCCTCTACTCCACAGCATCAGTGAATTATTGTAGCTACCCACACGTTTTGTGTGATCTTCACGTTTTTGATCGATTCTGTGCATAACTCCACTTTACATGTTGCAGGATGGGTTTTCCCCAGTCCTTACATCTGTGTGTGCCCTTACAAAAAAGAAACATGAACAAATGTGGTTTTCAGACACATAGAGTACCAGTCAAATGTTTGGATAAACCTACTCATTCCATGTTTTTTTCTTTGTGTTTAATATTGTCTACATTGTAGAATAATAGTAAAGACATCAAAACTGTGAAATAACACATATGGAATTATGTAGTAACCAAAAAGGTGTTAAACAAATCTAAATATATTTTAGATTTTAGATTCTTAGTAGTGACTCTTTGCCTTGATGGCAGCTTTGGCATTCTCTCAACCAGCTTCACCTAGAATGATTTTCCAACAGTCTTGAAGGAGTTCCCACATATGCTGAGCACTTGTTGGCTGCTTTTTCTTCACTCTGTGGTCGTACTCATCCCAAACCATCTCAATTGGGTTGAGGTCGGGTGATTGTGGAGGCCAGGTCATCTGTTGCAGCACTCTATCCCTCTCCTTCTTGGTCATTCATTGTCCTGCTGAAAAACACATTTTCAGGATCAGACAAGAGGTTTTTTGGACACGTGCGAATTTGTACATGGATTTCTCACATGTACATTTTTCAGTCAGACATGTGGTTTCTGAACTTTTCACATGATATTATACATTTCACATGTGGTTTTGTAACTGCCGGGATAAGAACCTGGGTCTCACTCTTGAGAAGCCAACGTCTTGACCATTAGACCAAATGGCCAACATGTGGAATTGCATTTTCACATGTGAAAATCTAATTTGCAATTGTACATGTCAAATCAAATCAAATCAAAGTTTATTGGTCACGTACACAGTTTATCAGGCGTTATAACCGTGCAGAAAAAGCTTATGTTACTAGCTACTAACAATGCAGTCAAGTGCCAAACAGCTAAAATGTAAAAATATTATAAAATCAAGATTAGCACTGTAGCAGTATGAAAGCGCAATCTATGCATTTGTACACCGGGGGAATTATACACTACATGACCAAAAGTATGTGAACACCTGCTTGTCGAAGATCTCATTCTAATATAATGGGCATTCCACTAGATGTTGGAATATTGCTATGGGTACTTGCTTCCATTCAGCCACAAGAGCATTAGTGAGGGCAGGCACTGATGTTGGGCAATTAGGCCTGGCTCGCAGTCGGCGTTCCAATTCATCCCATTGGTGTTCGATGTGGTTGAGGTCAGGGATTTGTGCAGGCCAGTCAAGGTGTTCCACACTGATCTCGACAAACCATTTCTGTGTGGACCTCACTTTGTGCACGGGGGCATTGTCATGCTGAAACTAGAAAGGGCCTTCCCCAAACTGTTGCCACAAAGGTGGAAGCACAGAATCATCTAGAATGTCATTCTGTGCTGTAGTGTTGAGTTCCCTTCACTGGAACTTATGGGCCTAGCCCAAACCACGAGAAACAGCCCCAGAAAATGATTCCTACTCCACCTAATTTTACAGTTGGCACTATGTATTCGGGCAGGAAGCGTTCTCCTACAGTAGCATCCATCAAACCCAGATTCGTCTGTCGGACTGTCAAATGGTGAAGCGTGATTCATCACTGCAGAGAATGTGTTTCCACTGTTTCAGAGTCAAATGACGGCAAGCTTTACATCACTCCAGCCGACGCTTTGCATTGTGCATGGTGATCTTATGCTTGTGTGAGGCTGCTCGGCCATGGAAACCCATTTCATGAAGTTCCAGACGAACAGTATTTATACTGAACAAAAATATAAACGCAAAATATAAAGTGCTTGTCCCATGTTTCATGAGCTGAAATAAAAGATCCCAGACATTTTCCATACGGGCAAAAAGCTTCTTGCTCTCACATTTTGTGCACAAATGTGTGTTACATCCCTGTTAGTGAGCATTTCTCCTTTGCCAAGATAATGGTGGTGCTGTAATAAAGCCCTTTTGTGGGGAAATGGTTACATTTTCAAAATCTAGAGATAACATGTTTAAACTGTGTTGAGTTTTTTGGTCATTTTGAAACAAATGAGTTTTTCCATTTACATGAGTGTAGCCAAGCTAAGTAGCTAGCTAGCTTTATCGACTGGCCTACCCTTCCTCCTAGACTTTGATTGTTGCTTTCATGATACGGTTAGATATATTTGTTTTTTTTAAACTATTTTTCTATTTACTACAGTATTTTGTGCACTTTGAGATTATTCTTGTATACTGAAAAACACTTTACAAATGTAATCATTAATTATTATTAAAACCGATTTTTATCTATTTGAAAATGTGTGAATGTGTTTGCTACAAAAAAAATGTGTGTTAACATGAATGTTACTTTGGAAAATTTCAAGCCGTCAATATTCTTGTGAGGTGCTTTATGTAAGAATTCTGCTATTATTATGTTTTTTTAACGTTGGTCAGCCCTATTTCTAATTGAACAGTCAGTATTGATAATAAGTATACATTGGAAGAGAAACACCGGGTCGGTCAAATGGTCAAGACATTGTCTTCTCCTGTGGGAGACCTGGGACCTGGGAATGCTATATGTTAAATGTAACCATGTATCTGAGTCATGTGAAAAATGTAAATTCATGTGAAAGTTCATATTACCAAAAACCATGTGTCTGACTCATGTGATTTTTTTTCCTCTTATTTTTTTCACGTGACACATTTTTCACACGTGATTTGTTCATACATATGTTTTTATGTGTATTTTTTTTGTAAGGGTCTCCACACTGTTTAATGGCTGCTTTTTCAGCCCGTACACTAAATGGGCTTCATCATTGATCTCAGTCATCACAATGGTTCAGCAGCTCCTTTACACAATACTACATCATGAGCCTCTCACGGGTTGAATCATTGCACTGTGTGTTCCAATGCACTCCTTCGGCAGTGTGTGTGTAAGTGTGTGTGTGTGTGTGTGGCAGAGAGAGATGTGAGGTCTAGCTTTGAGTCAGAAGCAGCAGCTGAAGCCTGGGTCTGAGAGTGTGTGGGATGAGCCCCCCCCCCATTTCCCTCAATTGTCTCTCATCAACACACTCATCAACTATCTCTCTGCCTCTCTCTTCCCTCTTGCTTATTGAAGACAAGACACACTTGTGTAGAAGTGTGAGAAAGAGGATCGTAGTGCGTACGCATGTGCATACGTGTGTGTGTGTGTGTGTGTTTGTGTACATCTTTGTGTGTCCACCCCTTTCGCAGTGAGTAAGGCGAGTGGGCGGTAGCAGCAACTGGTCTGCTTATGTGGTGCGATGCATAGCAGACATGTTTCTCACTGCTAGATATTACTCATTTCCTCAGCCCTACACACACACACACACACACACACACAAACACACAGTCTCAGTTAGACGCTCACGCACATACACACACTGACACACAGAAGCTCGCAGCTTCTCAGTGGTCTTGCTGGTGCTATTTTTCACTTATACGGAGCTCTGTGGCATCGTGTGACTGGTAGCTGTTGTTGGTGTTTCTATTGGCGCTGTAGAGGTAAAGTAGGAAGCAGCCTGTGGAGAGGCGCCTGACCCCCCCTGGAGGTTCTTAACCCAGGAGGGCTGCAGCATGTATGACCACCAACACCTGGACAACACTCTGGTCAACAGCCCACTCTAAGGTCAGTTACTGTACATCACAAGCAACTCCATCAACCCATCTGTTGTCTGTGTTCTCAACCGCTCTTTTTATGTCTAAATGTTGTTTGGCTGTACACGGATTTGACTACTTGTTGCTGCATAGTAAATTGACCCTTGTAGTTAATGCTTTACTCTCTCTCTTTTTTTTTTACATCAGATCTGTGATAAGGATTCAAATGGGTTGACTTTGATTTTCATACAGATGTTGTTTCAGAGTGGAGGTGGAGATAGAGTATATCTTATGTCGGCGTGGTCGCACCTGTTGATCTAGTTTTCGACGGCGGAGGTAGAATGGCTGTGAGTCATTCTGGGTCCTCCCTGTGGTCAGATGCTGAATGGAGGGACTGTCTTACTGTCATACAGGGCACTACTAATACAACAATGCTTTTATTTACTGTGAAGAGGAGAGGGAGAAGCGTGATGGAAAGCAGGAGAGAATGAGAGGAATTTCAGGCATTCTTTCCAATATTTCAAAATGTATCTTTTGAAAGTCCTACATTTCTCAATGACATCAAAGCATGTTGATATTTGTTTCAGTTTATTTGAATGCAACCACACTGCTATAAGATAAGGCTGTGTGTGTTGCTGTGCATGTGTGTGTGTGTGTGTGTGTGTGTGTGTGTGTGTGTGTGTGTGTGTGTGTGTGTGTGTGTGTGTGTGTGTGTGTGTGTGTGTGTGTGTGTGTGTGTGTGTGTGTGTGTGTGTGTGTGTGCCTTATCAGCTCTACTGTGTGGGAGGTGAGGGAGTTTTTCTTTAGCTTTAGAGTGAATCTGCAAAGGTTCTCCTCAGAGAGCATCAGAATCAGCCCAAATGATTCCCTTGTCATGCTGCTTGCTGTGCGATGGAAGCCTGACAGGTATATTGGAGCTGATTTGACTTGGCCTCTTTACTCCTTGTGGCTCCAGTTGATGGGATTAGCTGGCACATGTGTATTACCGGGTTATTTAGCGGAACACTGTTCACTGCAACCATGCCCCCGAGAGTGTATTTGTCCAGCAAACCAACACTGTACTACAGCAGAGAGCAGTCATATTTTCTTCCTGATACACTTTGATATCTAGCAGTCCATCAACAATATTCTCTACATACCATTTCACAGTTCACAATTGCTTTGGTCTCAGGGGAGGATTGATTTATGAAACTTTGTTGAAGTGAGCAACTGGTGAGTTGGAATAAGTCCTAAGGCATTTCAGGACATTCCAGGGTGAAACATCTCACCTGTTGCCCCAGCATGTTGGATTTCCATGGATACCTTAGTTCTTTCAGTATGTTAGCGTTATCTCTACCCTGTTTAATCTACATCAATACATGTAAGGGCTAAATTGCAAAGTGGCATTGTCACAAAATGCTGTTGCTTCACCTGAGAAATCTGCTCTGATTTTCCACAGAAGTCTGTTGTGCTTGTCAAAAAAAAATCTGTTCAATTCCCAGTAATTCTACTCAATTTAAACCTGCAGTATATCCCAGACTGTCCAACCACCCCCTCAACACTTAAGTCAATGCCTGGTGTAGTTTATCTTTCGTCCATATGGAGTGATTGATTGACACTGAACAAAGCAGCAGCCTTTCAACTGAGACAGCTGAACACTCCACTCCACTTCAATCTGCTCCAACCCCCTTTTAGAGTGTGTTTTCTTGTGGAACTTTGAGTAGGTGACGAGCGACAGTTTCCCCGGCTCTCCCCGGAGAGAGTATCCCAATGTAACCTGTCTTCCCTATGTGGACTCAGTTTCCATGGCGACAGCTTGGCGTAGCGAGACGGGGAGAGTAGGCAGGGTTCAGTCAGGGCAGACAGGCGTGCGGACAAGCCGAGCGCTGAGTGACGGGGAGGACTGGCGGGCGGCGGGCGGCGGGCGGCGTGCGGCGGTGGTAGCAACGGTGGCGACAGGAACAGCTGTGCTAAGTGGAGCCATCACATCAAAGCAGCTCATTTAGAACATTTGGAGAAGAATTAACGGAACTCCCACGCGCTCCACACTGAACGAAGCAGGGCTGCTCAGCTCTGATACTTACACGGAAGCAAATTATACTCTCACGTCAACACACACACACACACAAAGATACACACACCACCTCCCGCGGCGATATCAACAGTGTTCCTCTCAGTTTAGGATGGATGGCGACCAGCTCTGTCCATCGCTGGGGGAGTGAGATAGAGTCATAGCTGCCTGAGGGGTGTGTGTGTGTTTCCGTGCTTCCCCGCGTTTTTTCATTCATATATGCATGTGTGTGCGTGTGTGTGTATGTGTGTGTGTGTGTGTACGTGCAGTAGTAAATAGGACATTGAGGAACAACCCTCAGGGGTGTGAGGGAGGCGGTTCATGAGAATAGTATGAAACCATATCTCCATATTTAATCCTCAGAGAGAGAGAGAGATGAAAGGTATCCTGCCGGGAGTGTGTACAGTATGTATGTTTATGCAGCTATACCGCACTGCCTCGGAACTGCACTGTTCGCACAATGCATGCCGTATTTTTAGAGCACTTGTGGGAGTTCATGTGCTTCTTGAACGAGACCAGTCAATTGGAGAGTTTTTCACCACATTACCAGCAACCTATGTATTATGTGTAGCAACTACGACACCCTTGAGCTGGATGTGTTGAGCCAGAGTTCGTGAGCTTGACGTTTCATTGGGTTGGGGGTTGATTTTCTGAAGTTCTGTTGACCTCAGAGACTCCAGGGCTCAATTCAGTAAATTCTGCATCATTGTATTTGCAAGCCGACCTCCAATGGATTACAGCAGCCATACATACTCAACTGGCGGACTGAGGGTTCGAACCCGGACCCAGAACGGGGTTGATACGGGCCACGGGTCCTGACTAATAAAAAATTGGAACTCACACGGGCTTTGACCCCTGGTATAATATGGACACACATAAACTATGGTAAATGAGCTTAAAAACTACAACATTTTCTCTCTGCCCAATGGCAAAATATGTCAAATTGCAGGAAAGTTGCTTTAAAACTTCAAAAAGTGTCTCTCTGCCAACAAGAGGAGTGTGACCAGTATGAACAGTTTGGAGTCGTATGGGTTGTAAAGTGGGGGGGGTTTGTTTTCTTTGACAGTAAATTGCAATATCCATTTGGACCTTGCCACCAAGGAAATTTGTGTGACCGGACCTTTTCAAATAGTACTTGAGTACCCATGATTACAATGTTGCACAGGCGAGATAAACATTCTCTGTCTATTTCCACAGTAGATCACTCTGCCTCAATCTGTGTCTGGTGTTTGCATGTCTGTGGGTATCAGAGCTGACTGACTGCTTAGTCCTAACAATTCTTGACAGCTAGGCCTGACAGACTGTCCACATTTCACTCTGAGATGTTCACACTTCACTCAATCTCTCTTTCTCTCGGCTACCTCCCTTTGTCTCCCTCCTCTCCCCTCCTCCCCTGTCTCTCTGTGTAGGTGATAGGTCGTTCAGGACTAGGGTGTCAGTGATCTGACAGTGATGTCGTGTCGAGGCCCTCCCCTCTCTCTGCGGCCCTCGTTTTCCCGCGAGTCCCATGTAACCTAGCCGCCCCCGCCCGCCGCCGCTGGCGCTCACCCATGAATCCCAGCCCCGACCGCGGCAAAGAGTGCCTCCCCCCCAAGAAGAGGGAATCCCGGCAGGGCTCGGTTGACCAGCGCACCCTCCTGGACGAGTTCAAACCGCCCGCCTCGCCCCTCAGGACCCGGCCCGCCGGCAGCTCAGGGAGAGATGAGGGGTGCAGGGAGAACAGCGACGAGGCTCTGACGAACCCCCACAGTCTGCTACCCTCTCCCCCACCTCCCCTCCCTCCCCCTGGTATCCCCCTCCCCCTGCCATGGCACCTGCCTTACACCCCCTCTGTCCCTCTACCCTTCCTCCCAGGCCAGGTAGGAGAGAGGAGGGGGTCAGGCTCACCCTCCTGGAGGGATGATCTTCTCCCTTCCCCACTCCCCCATCACTCCAGGTGGCTCCGAGGTGAAATCCCCCTTCCCCTTCCACCCTGCTCATCCTCTTCCTCCTTCAAGAGCCCCTTCCCTGCTGACTCCAGAGAGATGTGGTCCTATTTCAACACAGAACGAAGGGACTATAGCTCCTCTCTCTTCTCCCCCTCCCACCTGTTCAGCCAGCCCCCCCTCTACCGTCCTGACACCTCCATGACTGAAGGCAGACACAGATACCTGGGCAAGAGGCCCAACGGGCTGGACGGCCCGGACAGCAGGACTGCCTCTGCCTCCAGGGTAGCGCCACCCTCAGGAGAGTACGGGAACGAACCCAGCGGCAGGGCCAGGCTGGGCGGCAGCCTCCACGGTTCCCATGCCAACGGGCGGCGGAGACACCAGGAGGATATCATGGGACGTTCTCAGACGGTTGCAGTTTTCCAAGATTCCCGAGCGCCACCTCCGGAGGGCCCTGACTCACATTCCTCTCTGCAGGACAGGGATCCCCGTGGGACGCCAAAGCCTGGGACCCTCACCCTGATCCCTAGCAGGCCCCAACCCCATCGGGCAGACCCCAGGGCAGGGAGAGGGGAGATCCTGGACCCCCTGGGGAGCTCTCCGGCTAAGGCCCAGATTTACTACTCCCTGGGGTCGATGTACTCTACCCTACAGTCCAGCCACCTCAACCCCCAGGCTCAGCCTTTCCCCCTGTACAGCCCCTCAGGCAGCCCTCAGTACGGCCTGCACACGATGAGGAACTCACAGCACTCGCCTCAGGGGCAGCCCAACAGCCACGTCACAGAGAGCGACAGAGAGAGGGAACGAGAGCGAGACAGAGAACGAGACAGACGACGAGAACAAGACAGAGAGAGAAAACGTGAACAAGACAGAGATAACCGGGAGAGAGACAGTGAACGAGACAGAGACAAAGACAGCGGAGACCTTTCCCCTGGGCGGCAGTACTCACGTCCCCACGCCTCCCCCCTCCTTCCCCTCACGGCCATCTCACCCCCTGCCCCCCACCACCACCACAACCCCCCAGCACTCCTACCTCATTTTGCCAAGGGATCTCTGATTGAGCTGGTGGGGGGCCGTCTAAAGCGTGTGGAGGAGCTGAGGACGGAGGACTTCCTAAGGAGTGCCAACACCTCCCCGGAGTTCCACCTGAGCACCTGCACCATTCTGCTCATCGCCCCCAGCGACACACATGGCTTCAACCACCTGCAGGTCCTCCTCACAGACCGCAACACTCAGGTCAGTGTCTCATCTATCTTCTAGATTTCTATTCTCTATCTGAGTCACTTCAAGACAATATATTATAATAAAGGCACTGGTCATTCACTACATAAGCAAACGTTTGCAATCCTCTCCAATCACTCAAACATGTTAACATATGACAAATTTGCTTACAACAAGGATTTTTCAAATCATAATTTAAATGTCATATCCTTAGTATAAAAGGATGTATATCCCCAGCACTGTTGTGAATATGTTGTTGTTGTTCTGTCTGTGTAGGAGTTACTAACAGTTCTGGTGGAGTACCCGTTCTTCGTGCGGGACCGCGGCTGGTCTTCCTGCTGTCCCCAGAGAACCTCCCAGCTCTATGGCCTATCCTGCCGTCAACTCAGCGAGGGAGACATTTGCCTGGCCCTCACCCCCTCACACACACCTCGCACACACACACACTCACACACACGCACAGCCCCGCGGGGCCACCGCACACACACTCGGGCCAGGGCCGGCGCCAGCTCACACAGGGAAGACATGCCCCCTCCTCCCCCTCCTCCTCCTCTTTCTCATCCCTCCCCTGCTCTCGCCCCTCCTCCTCTTCCTCTGCCCCCTGCAGACCCTCCCACCCAGGAGCAGCCACGCTCACGCAAGAGGCGATGGTCCGCCCCCGACCTCCTACCCCCTACTGGAACTACTGAAGCTACCGGGTACTGACAAGACCACCAATTTACCTCACGGCTCCAAGCATAGGAAGCGGCAGTAGAGCTTACACACGCACACACACACACACACACACACACACACACACACACACACAGAAACACACACATGCAAGCACAAACACACCCTCCTTGTCTCTAGAGCACACACATGGCCACACAGTAGAGAGACCACAAGGCAGGGTTGCAGGGAAGGACAAAGAAATGCAACTTTACTTGTGTCCACACTGCTGCCCAAAGTATGAGCCTATACCCCTCTTTCTTCATCCCTCTTTCCCCTCTCTCCGCTTAGCACACCTCTGACAGGGGTAGCTGTCTGAGGACTCCCAGAGAGCTCCACAGTGACAGACGTTGAGTGAGACTCTGTTTTTGTTATGGTTGTCCCACACGTCTACTTACTGACAGTGTTTTCTGCAGGGTATCGGTTTTCAATCAGGGTTATGGAAGCAAGCTCTATTGAAGATATCTATCGCAGAGAGAGAGAGATATATATATATATATATATAAATATATGACTATATATTACATTACAGATGTTCTATAAATATGCTAAACCGATTTAATGCAACCTCTCTGATTGTCACTTTCGTAATGCGTTCTCAGTTTTAGATTTTCTCGCTTCTTCTGATACGAAGTTTGACTGTCAGTCAGTCAGTCAGTCAGTCCATCGGTCAGTGGGTCTGGGCAGGCAAGGTAAATGAATGTATCAGCTACTCTTCGCCTTTTTACTATTCTCGTTACCGGGGGGTCATGTTAATCTCTTGTTCGCCAAGGTATTGCCCTCCAATATGTTCTTAACATTATCTCAGCGAAAGGAAAAACACTAATGAAAATTGCGTAACAGACAATCCTCTCCCACACAGGTCGGTCTGTGTCACTTCGCCTTGACCCCGAGAGTGTTTTTCCATAAAAAAAATAATTTAATTTGGATCGGCGGGAGAGTAATGGTGCTAATAACAGGTTGGAACAGAATGCTTTGTGAACACACACTTGACCCCTCTGTACTGTACTCTGTACCCCTTCTGTTCCCCTTTCTTTTCTCCATGTACTGTATATGTTTGAGTGCAGGGAAAAAAACGATTGAAAGTATTTTAAAACTCAGATACGGGTATCTTTTCTGATTCAGCACACTCTTTCACTTTAGTTTTTTCAACTTTTTTTAGTTTGTTTGTTTTTCAAAAACAAAAAAAACCTGACCTGTTTTTTTTTTTCTTTGTAAATGTTATAGCTATAAAAATTGTATATTTTTGAAATTGTGAGTCTGTTATATGATGTTCGCTAGAAATTATAAAAATTAAAAAAAGCTTTATGAATTTATACTGAATGAGGTGACTTCATACCCCATACATGCATGATCAAAAGTGTTGTACACACAGCCAATGTACTATCTTAGTTGTAGGGGACATATGTCATAGGAAAAAAAGAATGTCCAACACTCCCATACGATGACATTTAATAATAATGGCATCTTTCCTGACAAAGACCGATGGTGACTGAAACATTGCCATTAAACTATGGGAGCATTCAAGCAGTGTGCACTTATACTATTATTTTTAATTCATGGCACAAGATAAAACGTTTCTTATTTCAATCATTTTTAGTGGTTTAAAGATTTGTAATGATTAACCTGATCTATAGGCAGGTCTATAAGTCTGTCACAGTTCCATACATCACACAATGGATATAAAACCATTGATATAGTTTTCTAGACTCTAGCTGCACATAAAATTCAATCACAAGTTGATTATGAGGTAAATGGAGGAATGAATTGCTGCTGTTTTTCATATTATATAAGATACTGTACAAACATACTCTACTCACACAACGTAAATGAGGAAAATATTAAGGAAAGATATCAAACATACTGTATACTGGCAAAATGATTACATTATCTGTAGATTATATTGTTAAACCCAAAAATAAAACCAATATTTCAACTTCTGTAGGTTAAGAAAACTATGAGTGTGTTTACACAGGCAGCCAAATTCAGATATTTTTGGGGGGTGTCTCGACACTCGACTCACCCCTCATCATGGCTGGCTAGACTGGGACAGGAGGGTACCAGGGGGGAATGTTCCTAAGTGTTTACTAAGAGATGGGTACTGGTCTCATCAGTGCTGGGAGAGGGTTGTGACTGACCCTGTTCCTCCTCCCCCATGGTGATGTGTGTGTGAAGGCATGGTCTCTCTTATGGCCCCAACATCTGGCACCTCTGCAATAGGTTGACAGCGAACAGGGGCACTACCTGCACACCAACACACACACACACACACAGACAGGAAGACATTGTCACTGACTATGACTACAAGGACCTCTGCTGGTAGCTACTGCAGAATACATACAGTTTACTGCTCAAATGGGAGGGAAAGACCTGGATTGATAGAATGAAAAACTTTTTTCATATTAATACTATATAACAATATAATAACATTGTACAGACAAAAACATAATTACAAAATCAACATACTGGAAATATGGGCCCACTAAACTAGGCAAAGGGTCAGTTGCTGTAGCACAGGAAATTCCTAATCCACAGTGACCCCTGACCCCATTACATTAGCCACCTGTGCAATGATCAGCTTCCTGGTTTTCAGGGGGCTGGCGTCGGGAAACTCCTCCCCAAAGCAGAGGTCAATCTCATAGCGAGGTTTGGGTCCCGCCCCCTTGAGAAAGTCCTGGAGCTCTGTGGAGAGAGGGAACGGGAGGGGTGGAGAGAGAGAAGGGGATGGAAACACAGAAGGAGAAGGTTGGAGAGAGAATAAGAGAGGGATTGACCGGGAGCCAGGTTCGCTGTCTCACCATATCACATCTGTTTGCTACACAGAAGTTGTATTAGTGAAGCCACTACCCTTCAGAAATATAGATGCATTCAGCAGCTTGCAGGTCCTCTCTCTGTTCAGCTTGTTGGGCCTGTCTGTGTGCTGGGCCAGAGGGCCACTCCAATACACCCTGCCCTGGCAGAACCTCTTGATAAACACCCCATCTGGAGCCACCCACACCAGGACACCCCTCTCCAAGTGGGGCAGCAGGCGGCCCATGGCCTCAGCGATACCGGGGGGCAGGTGGATGACCCCTGGAGGGGGGAAGGGGACCTGTTGGGCTGTGCAGGGGCCATAGATCCTCTCGTTCCCCAGGGGCACCTGACCATGTAGAATGAAACAGCCATCTGGGGTGCTGGTGGTCACATCCACTACTAGCTGGTCCTGGTAGAACAGACACACCCGCACACGGAAGTCTGGACACATGCAAACACAGACACAAGCAATGCAAAAACACACATGCTAATTAAAGGTCCAAATGCAGTCCTTTTTATCTCAATATCAAATAATTCATAGGTAACAATTAAGCACCTTACCGTGATCAATTTCAATTGAAATGGTAAAAAAAAATAAAAAATTGATTCTTAGGAAAGAGTCATTCTCAAGCAAGATATTTGCCAAAACTATCTGTGAGGTTTGGAACTCTCTTTCTCATTGGTCTATTAACTCATTTATCGCCTGGTGATGTCACCAGACAGGCCAAAACTCCAACCCACCAAAACAGACAGAAATCTCAGGCTCTTTTCAAACACTTACAAACTTCTTACACACATTTTCATAATTTTCACAATTTCACAGTATTATTCCAACCTCACATTGTGGAAAAATATACAGTGCCAGTCAAAAGTTGGACACACCTACTCATTATTTATTTGGACTATTTTCTACTTTGTAGAATAATAGTGAAGACATTAAAACTATGCCATAACACATATGGAATCATGTAGTAACTAAAAAAAAGTGTTAAACAAACTAAAATATATTTTAGATTTGAGATTCTTCAAAGTAGCCACCCTTTGCCTTGATGACAGCTTTGGACACTCTTGGTATTCTCTCAACCAGCTTCATTAATGCATTTCATTTAACAGGTGTGCCATGTTAAAAGTTGATTTGTGGAATTTCTTTCCTTCTTAATGCGATTGAGCCAATCAGTTGTGTTGTGACAAGGTAGGGGTGGTATACAGAAGATAGCCCTATTTGGTAAAAGACCAAGTCCACATTATGGCAAGAACAGCTCAAAAAAGCATAGAGAAACGACAGTCCATCATTACTTTAAGACATGAATGTCACGCCCCGATCTGTTTCACCTGTCCTGTTCGAACGTCTCCACCCCCCTCCGGGTGTCGCCCATCTTCCCCATTATCCCATGTGTATTTATACCTGTGTTCTCTGTTTGTCAGTTGCCAGTTCGTCTTGTTTGTCAAGTCAGCCAGCATTTTTCTCAGTTCCAAGTCTCTCTTTTTCTCCCCCTCCTGGTTTTGACCCTTGCCCGTCCTGACTCTGAGCCCGCCTGCCTGACCACTCTGCCTGCCCCTGAGCCTACCTGCCGCCCTGTACCGTTGCCCCTACCCTGGATTACCGACCTCTGCCTGACCTGACCCTGAGCCCGCCTGCCGTACTGTACCTTTGCCCCACTACTCTGGATTATCGACCCCTGCCTGCCTTGACCTGTCGTGCCCCTGTTGCTGTAATAAACCTTGTTAATTCAACATAGTCTGCACTAGGGTTATAATGAGGGTTATAATGAAACATTATAATGAAACGTTATAATGAAGGTCAGTCACTCCGGAACATTTTAATAACTTTGAAAGTTTCTTCAAGTGCAGTTGCAAAAACCATCAAGCGCTATGATGAAACTGGCTATCCTGAGGACCGCCACAGGAAAGGAAGACCCAGAGTTACCTCAGCCTCAGAAATTCCACCCCAAATAAATGCTTCACAGAGTTAAAGTAACAGACACATTTCAACATCAACTGTTCAGAGGTGACTGTGTGAAATCAGGCCTTTAGGGTTGAATTGCTGCAAAGAAACAACTACTGAAGGATAAAAATAAGGTGAGACTTGCTTGGGCGAAGAAACACAAGCAATGGACATTAGACCAGTATAAATCTGTCCTTTGGTCTGATGAGTCCAAATTTGAGATTTTTGGTTCCAACCACTCTATGAGACACAGAGTAGGTGAACGGATGACCTCTGCATGTGTGGTTCCCACCGTGAAGCATGGAGAAGGAGGTTTGATGACATTCTGCAGCGATACACCATCCCATCTGGTTTGCGCTTAGTGGGACAATTGCTTTTAAACAGGACAATGACCCAACACAGCTCCAGGCTGTGTAAGGGCTATTTGACCAAGGAGAGCTACATCGGATTTTACATTTTTTTATTTGACCTTTATTTAACTAGACAAAGTCAGTTAAGAACACATTTTTACTTTCAATGACAGCCTAGGAACAGTCAGTTAATTGCCTTGTTCAGGAGCAGAATGACAGATTTTTATCAGGGATTTGATCTTGCAACCTTCCGGTTGCTAGTCTAACGCTCTAACCACTGCCGCCCCGATGACCTGGCCTCCTCAATCACTCGACCTCAACCCAATTGAGATGATTTGGGATGAGTTGGACCACAGAGTGAAGGAAAAGCAGCCAACAAATGCTAAGCACATGAGGAAACTTCTTCAAGACTGTTGGAAAAGCAAGAGTGTGCAAAGCTGTCATCAAGACTAAGGGTGGCTACTTTGAAGAATCTAAAATATGAAACATTTGTTTAACACTTTCTTTGGTTACTACAAGATTCCACGTGTTATTTCATAGTTTTGATGTCTTCACTATTATTCTATAATGTAGAAAATAGTAAAAATAAAGAAAAACCCTTGAATGAGTACATGTGTCCAAAATTTTGACTGGTACTGTATATAAACACAGGAAATCACATTTTTGATTGCATTGGGCATTCAATCAATCAATCAATCAAGCATTAACCCACTCAAATTTGAATAACTCTGCAGTGTATTGTCTCACCAGAGATCTGTGGTGTGGGGCTGAACATGGAGAAGGTAGCAGAGCTGTCCATCTGGGGAGTCCCTGTGTTGGAACAGTAGTGTACATGGTCCAAACCCTCTTGACGGGAGACAACACAAACACATATCATATCTAATTCAACATTGTTCAGTGATTCAGCTACCAGTCACACATACATGGAGGCTGATACTGACCACTGGGGTTGACTCTTCCATCCCTTTCCTCTGATTCCCTATGGCAGCCAAACTGAGGGGAAACACATATTCACAGCAAATCATCTGACTTGTTAAGGAACATTCAGTGCAAGTGTGCAAAATTCATCCCAATGTAATCTAAAGTTATTGCAATAGGTGTCCTCTAGATGGCAGCAACTATGCACCTGTCATACAGCATTGAAAACAAAACCGTTGTGTTACCTGTGGATGGTGTGTGATGGTGTTCCTCAGGTGAGCACTGGAGCTCCTGGTCTGGATTATCACCTGACTTTCAGTTTCAGGAGATTCTGAGAGAGAGAGAAGGAGGGTTAGAGAGTAATTACTCACACTTTAAACCCATACGGGGCTCTGAGCTCTCTAGACTCGTGCTTCATGAGAAGACTGAAAATGGAGGCTACTAGTACCTAAGCATCTGCCTGTCGCTGTCTCTGCCTGGATACGGTAGGCCTTGTAGGGCTCGGAGACGTCCAGCTGGCTGCGCTCTGGGACCTCCTGGAAGTCTGTGCTCTTGTTGAGGGCACAGCGGATACGAGTCTTCCAGGAAGTGGGGTCTGCCTTGTCCCTCCCCTCTCGATACTTCCCCTTATACACTGCCCATGCCTGGTAGTTGGAAACACAACACATAAAGGTATGCATGCATGCACACACACACACACACACACACACACACACACACACACACACACACACACACACACACACACACACACACACACACACACACACACACACACACACACAGATACACACAATATGAATAACCATTTGAGTGCATATTGAGTGCCAAATAAGACATAAGGCGTAAGTTGGTGGCTTACACTGAGGACTGAGTGTAAGCACGAGTTTCATTCCAAAATGCTATATATCCATTTCCAGAAATGTTGGTGAATCAGCTTTTATTGTTTAAATATTTTTTTCTTCTCACTATGGCAATGACAGGCGTATTTGGTTGAGAGGGGTTGGGTGAAATGCGGAGGACTAATTTCAGTTGAATGCATTCAGTTGACCAGGTATCCCCTTTCCCTTTAAAATCACTTGATGGATTCATTTCAGCATTTGCAAAATCCTATACATCTGCCTCACACTCAGAGAAATAAGTAGTACTGCTAGGTTTTACACAGTCATATTTAACAAATTATACATTGTGACATCAACATTTAAAACGTGTATTATGAAAATAATTCAATGCAGTACTATGAGATCTACATGATGTATAACTTGATGATGTATATCTTTTGATATTTTAATCATTTAGCAGATTGCTCTTATCCAGGGTGACTTATGCAAGTGCATTCATGAATCTTTACTGTAAGATAGCTACAGTAGGCGAGACCACCAAAACATCACCGTCAAATAGAAATATACAGAATATGAACATTACGTTCCAGCAACAACAAAAAACAAAAAAAAACATTTTCGTACACATCTAAAAATCTGTTCAATAACATCCGAGAACAGTATTTTACACACATGAAGGTAGCCGTAAGCAAATAAACTCTTCACACGCACTGTTATTTACATGGGCATCCAAAATCAATGCATTCATTGGGTCGAAATCAATAACATTGATCAATCTGCATTGAATTGGACAACATTTTGCCACGTCACAAGCACAGGTTTTATTTTGCATGGATCTTCTGGGGGGGGTCTCTATTTGATGATGTTGTACAAATATTATGTCAAATAAAAGATAGAGTTATGTTTTTGATCCCTCTTTGCACATGTACCTAGACAAACATGCAAAAACATAACTGTAAACTTAGGCATGCCACCAAAACAAATGCTGACACTACACATCCTGACACTACACAAGTGTGTCTGCCAAAATTATGAAAGACAAGCATTGCACTTTTGAATTCCGTAAAGTGAACGTGGAAGAGGTGAAAAAATAATTATTGTCTATCAACAATGACATGCCACCAACTGTCAATCTAGTTGGAAAATCAGTGAGGATAATAGCGGACAATATTGCCACTCCTATTTACTATATCTTCAATTTAAGCCTACTAGAAAGTGCGTGCCGGTAGGCCTGGAGGGAAGCAAAAGTATTCCGCTACCCAAGAATAGTAAAGCCCCCTTTACTGGCTCAAATAGCCCAAAAATCAGCCTGTTACCAACCCTTTGTAAACTTCCTCGTGAAAAATGTGTTTAGCCAGATACAATGCTATTTTACAGTAAACAAAGTCTGATAACAGACTTTCAGCACGCTTACAGGAAAGGACATTCAACAAGCACAGCACTTACATAAATGACTGATTATTGGCTGAGATAAATTAAATATAAAAAGATTGTGGGGGCTGTTTTGTTAGACTTCAGTGGAGCTTTTGACATAATTGATCATAGTCTGCTGCTGGAAAAACTTAGGTGTTATGGCTTTACACACCCTGCGATATAGTGGGTAAAGAATTACTTGTCTAACAGAACATAAAGGGTATTCTTTAATGGAAGCCTCTCCAACATAATCCAGGTAGAATCAGGAATTCCCTAGGCTAACTGTTTAGGCCCCTTACTTTTTTAATCTTTACTAATTACATGCCACTGGCTTTGAGTTTAGGCATTGGTGGCAAGGAATATGTTATTCTTAACTATTTCTAAAACTAAAAGCATTGTATTTGGGATAAATCCTTCACTAAACCCTAAACCTCAACTACATCTCGTCATGAATAATGTGGAAATTGAGCAAGTTGAGGTGACTAAACTGCTTGGAGTAACCATGAATTTGTGGCAGCAGATAGCCAAGTGGTTAGAGTGTTGGACTAGTAACCGGAAGGTAGCAAGATCAAATCCCTGAGCTGAAAAGGTAAAAATCTGTTTTTCTACCCCTGAACAATGCAAATAAGCCACTGTTCTTAGGCCTTCATTGAAAATAAGAATTTGTTCTTAACTGACTTGCCAAGTTAAATAAAGGTAAAATGTATTGATGCAACAGTAGCTAAGATGGGCAGAAGTCTGTCCATAATAAATTGCTACTCTGTCTTCCTAACAACACTATCAACAAGGCAGGCCATAGTTTTGTCACACCTAGACAGTAGACAATTTAAACCTACTAGAAAGTTGGCTTAAATTAGGTGCAGTAGTGTGGTCTGGTGCCATAAAGAGGGACTTCAAAGTATGGCACTTGTCTCAGAACCGGGCAGCACGGCTGGCAATTAAAAGTACACGGAGGGCTAACATTAATGATATGCACGTCAATCTCTAAAGGCTCAAAGTGGAAGAGAAAATGACTTCATCACTACTTGTTTTGTAAGAAGTGTTGACAACTTGAATGTACCGAGCTGTCTGTTTAAAACTACTAGGGAACCCAGGCATAACTCACAAGAACCCAGGAAGAGTAGCTGCCGAGGCAGCAGCTAATGGGGATCCCTAATAAATACAAATACAAAATAGGCTAGAAACAATAAACATTCTAACCTTGAAAAGGGCTGCATCTTCATTCAGATTATAGTCCTGTTTTGCCGCGTGTTTCCATGGGATCCTGAACATAGTTTTGTTCTGGTTCTCCCAGGTGAGTCCTGCGTACTTTCCACTGTCTATCTGTGCTATCAGCCACTCTCTCAGATGCATGTTCGTGCCTGCCTTGTCCATCTTGAAAATACGTTTTAAATTAATACTTTAAAAAATATATTCAAAAGTTGTTATTGGCCATGTACAGACCACAAGTAGGCCTACTCACAATCACATGATCCCTCTTTGTACATGTACCTACTGTAGACTAACAGGCAAAAACAAAATGTATTTCTTTCAACAAGGCTATATCAATCTTTTCAACTATTTAGTTTAGTTAAATTATAGCTAAATTTGCCCATGAAGGTAATCACCACGCATTGTTGGTGTGGTTTGACGCCTTTCAAGACGAAAATGAAAGTAAGTGTGCTAAAGTTAGAATACTTTCAGTTTCTGACTAGATAGGCTCAGGTAGCTCTCAGAGTGCAGGGAAGTGTGACGTTACAGTGAAAATAAAGCGAGGTGTGAAGTTTTTTAAAAAATCAACAAAACAAACGATTTGACTCGGAGATGTCTTGTAGAACATTATGCAGTACGTTCCCGAAATTGCACACAGTGATAGCCTATGTCTGAAACAACTGATCTCGTAAAATGTTTCAAGTGTTATTAGTCGTATGTACAGGATACACAAGGTTCCTTCTTGACGATGCAACAACCGTGATGAAATGTTTTTTTTTTTTTAAACAAAGAATACGAACATATAGTAAATGGCCCAGTAGAATAGAATAAATATTTTAGCATAAGTATTACAGGATTGCACAATTGGGGAAGGGGGCTGGGGGCAAGTGTACAAATTGTGCAGTGTAGTAAGAGTCTGGAAGCAGCAGTGGTGATGTGTGCCAGTAGCGGTGTGTGGATAAAATCACGACGCAGCTATCACAACATACTGTAGGTTGCAATATGGCTTTTTTTAATACTGGCTTGGAATCCTTAGTGATTTTACCCACGCTCCGCTACTGATCTGAAGTGATGCATTCTTAGTTATTAGTTAGGCATAACGATCCGACCAGTTTCTTTTCCCCGTGACTGAGTAGCCTCGGCGTTCCCCTTTCCCTCCGCCATGCGGAGGACGGAGCATGCACCACAGTCACCCTCCTTCAGGATGCATAACAATAATATTCTCACGAAAGGGTTGTCCGGGTCACGATACACAATACACGATACACAATACACAATACACAATACACAATACACGATACACGATACACAATACACGATACACAATACACGATACACAATACACGATACACAATACACGATACACGATACACGATACACGATACACGATACACGATACACAATACATACATCATGAGTCTGATTGTAGCCCATTCAAAAGACAGAGTAAAATGACATGAAAAGAGAGAGGAGGCATCAAAAGACTGCATATCAATGTATTAAACATTTATCCGATATTCACCGGAGTGAACGACCCACAGCTTGGTTGAAAGTAACTCAAAACATTGAAATATTTTTTTTTTGTGGTTTAAGGGCTGTCCTGTGAGAAATTATGCCTCTCTATCCTCGCCCAAGTCTGTGTGGAGAGGTACAGAGATGAGAGGAGTGGGGAGAGTTTGACAGAAGAAGCCCCTCAGATTGGATTGAGGGGGACCCCCTGAAATGAATGTGCATTATAAACTAGGTGGTTCGAGCAATGAATGCTGATTGTCTGACAGCCGTGGTAAATCATGGGTATGACAAAACATTTATTTTTACTGCTCTAATTACGTTGGTGACCAGTTTATAATAGCAATAAGGCACCCCTGGAGGTTTGTAGTATATGGCTAATATACCACGGCTAAGGGCTGTATCCAGGAACTCCAAGTTGCGTCGTGCATAAGAACAGTGGTATAATGGCCATATACTTAGTGCCTGAAAAGGTACAAATCTGTTCTTCTACCCCTGAACAAGGCAAATAACCCACTGTTCCTAGGCCTTCATTGAAAATAAGAATTTGTTCTTAACTGACTTGCCTAGTTAAATAAAGGTAAAATGTATTGATACAACAGTAGCTAATCGTGCATTATTGCTGGAATAACCCCCTGATCACCACATCTGTCATGTTGAGAAGTCATGTTGTTTCACCTTCACAGCCGAGAAATCCACACTTCCTTTAAAATGTTAAGAGGGGTGGGTGTGTGTGTGTACGGGTGTGTACACATGTTTCTCTGTCTGCTATAGGTTTAGTTTCAGTAACAAGGAAGATTCATTTAGCCACTGATGCAAAGAAATACAACCAGACAAAATCACGACAAATTAGCACGCAGAATATATATTTGATTTGATATACAGCGAATTCATTCTTGCTGACAAATAGATATGGAGTGCATTCCAACAACATTAAAATGGCCCTTTACTCTTTTGTCCTTGGCTGTCTCCGTGTTCACATTCCTTAGACTCTCTAGGAGGCTATCTCACCTTTGTGTGAATCGTTATGTTTCTACACTATATTTAGCATTTTGTTTAAAAAAGAAATAGGAAACCACTTTTAAAGGTAAACACACACACAGTATAATGGCTTCTGATTGGCTAAGATCTAACTTGCCCACACACTGAAAGCTGATAACACAAATTTCATGTGAAAGTGGAAGTGTGAATTAAGAGGATTGTTATCTGAAGTCTCTCTGCCTCATGCTCCTTTTAATACCAGCAATGAAAAAGAAGACGAAATACATTCATTCAGACCAACTGGATGAAAAAGAGTCAGTTGTCCTTGTCTGTAATCTGGCTTGCCTACTATTCACTTAAACTGCATACTGTGTACTAATCGTACTACATACTCTTTATAACGTACTCTTTAGTACAAACGAGTGCAGAAAGCAACACATTTGACATACTAGGCTCGTCCATACTGAGAATGCTTCGTCTAATGCGCAGTTGCGTTTGATTCCCACCATCGGTTCATTTTGGTACAGTGCTTTCCCTGATCATCAACTGTTGTCAAACGCGTCTGGAAAGGTCGATTCTCTTCCTCAGAAATGTGCAGCAAATTCTATTAGTCGAAAAGTCGAAAAGAGTATGACATCCTGGCATTTAAAGCATGCTACATTTTCTAAATGTCACATACTGTAAAATGTTATATTTTGGTATACCCAAAATGCCTGCTATTTAGGTCGCAAGTAGGGGTATTTGGACAGGCCAATGTCATTGTGAATGTCTGGCCTACCGAAAGTACAAGAACAAGGACCGTTGAGCTCAGATCACACACAAACACACACACAGATACACACACACACACACACACACACACACACGATCTTCACCACCAGGGGGCAGGTCTCCCTTTCCCTATGTCCAGCTTAGAGCAGCTCAGAGTAGAGGAGCAAGTGTGTGTGTGTATGTGTCTGCGGCATAATTGTGAGTGTGTATATGTATGGGGTCATCAAGTGTCAGACTCTGGGGGGGGAAGCAAATAAACAGAACTGTTCCTTTTCTTCATCAGTCTGATGAAGTAACAGTGGAGCCTGTAGGGACATAAAACAATGTGACACCAGGAGGAAGTCAGAGACATAGGTGGTGATGGATGAGTGGGCCATAGAGATCACTCATTCATTTCTACAGGGGGTTGGTGCTTGGCAGTGCTGCTGGAGGTCAGGTCTTGAGGATGGAGGGTTGATGAGGGCTAAAGCCAGGCAGTGTTCGGGGTCAAGTTTGGGGGCAGGCAGCATGGGGGCAGTGCTGGGGGATGCAGAAGGTGGGTGTAGGGGAGTAAAGCTTCTGGGTGCAGAGGATTGAGAGCCATATTATCATTCTTTTGACCCCTGACACCTGGGGTCTGGCATACACTGGGGCTGGTTCCATTCCAAGTCAGTAACTTCATTTAAATGGAATTGGTCCCAACGTGTCTCTAGGTTGTTACAGATTGCTATGTGTAAAAGGTTTGACCTAGAGGAGGCTGAAACATTGCCCTGTTCTCCAGACTCTTGGCATGAAACACGCACACACATACACACAGGCTAAGTTTAGCTGCATTAAGAAGTCTGCGAATGGCGAGGAGCACTAATCCAAGCCAGGCCATGTAATAAACAGGATGCTGGAGAAGACAGAGGGGAGAGAAAAGAGGCAATGGGGAAGGGGAGTGAGGAAAGAGAAGAGAGAGAAGAGAGGAAAGGGACGATGAGTGAGAGGGGATAGGAAAGACGAGAAAGACGAGAAAGCAAAGAGGGGAAAGAAAAGAGAAGAGAGGAAAAATCGAGAGCTGAGGAAATAGGGGATTGGAGGGAGGGAGGGAGGGAGGGGTAGGAGAGGGGTGGTAGAAATCAACTATCAGACAGTCAGTGATGCTTCTCCGATTTTATTAAACCAGTTTTGCAGTAAAACAAAGACTGTTGCGTTGGCAGAGAGTACCAGCCTCGGCTCTCAATAAATAGTCCTCTTAAATAAGGAAGAGATAGACATCAGCCTTTACAGCAGAGGATAAAACGACAGACCATCCTAAAACACAACAGACTCGTGGTGCTCAAGGTAATGGTACACATGTACACACACACACAAACACCCTAGACACAATCTCTCTCTCTCTCTCTCTTTCATTCCCCAATCTTTCTTTTCCTTTTGTTTTTCTGAAACACTCTCTGTATTATTGCTTTTTATTGTAAAAAAAAACATTCAAGTCAAAGTCTAGTTTATAAAAAGAGCTACAGTATATGAATGTATTTTCATTCTGAAAATAACTTTTATGTCCTTAAGACAATGTTTGGAATAAGGAGAGGAACAGGCTGAGTTATTCCCCATGACAAGGCTGTAGTGATAGGTCCATACTGATGATAGATTCAGCACTGCTAACTGTGCAGGAAAAACAAATCTCTGAGCTAGCATGGTGAGAAACAGAGGAGGAAGAGAGAGAGAGAAAGAGCGAGAGAGAGAGAGAGAGAGAGAGAGAGAGAGAGAGAGAGAGAGAGAGAGAGAGAGAGAGACACAAAGGAGAAAAACCCTTAACATGCCCAAGACCAGGAAATAAATACACTTCTCTTTGTTTAAAAAACTATTTACACAGTATGGTCCATGAAGAGTCCATAGAGCATCCACACTTCCTATAGCCTTTCAGTCATAAAAAAAACATACAAATACGTAATTGATCAAAAATATCTAGAAAAACAGAGTGAAATACAATAAAAAAACAGTTAAATGAACAAAAGATTGTTGACTGTGTATTACTATACAATCACTGTTTAAAATGTCTCATACACAGTAGAAAGCACAGGAAGTATGTGTGTGTGTGTGTCCATGTTGAACTCAATAAGCATGATTGTCTGCCCGGTCCTCATGTAGCTCCCGTCCAGGAGCTCAGCAAGGCACTCTGGGAAATGCAGTCCATTCATGTGTCCATTCAGGTGTATCTGGGGAAGAAAGTCTAGAGTCTCGATGAAAGTGACCTGCGTTGAGGGATATTTAGATGTGTGCGTGAGTGTGTGTGTGTGTGTGTGTGTGTGTGTGTGTGTGTGTGTGTGTGTGTGTTGAGAGGTTGGCTGTAGTCTAATGGCAGCCACAAGCTCTGACCACCATATTGCGGTACTTCTTGAGGATGACGTTGGAGCTGTCGTCAAAGTAGAGCACCGAGATGGCATGGAGCTGGGTTGGGGCACAGCAGGGCTTAGGAATGGTGTCTGGGTTTATTAGATGGACCTGCACAGGGAGGGGGGACAAGGACAGGGAATAGAAAGGTGGGAGTTGGAGTAAGAGAGACAACATCAAGTGAAAATAACTATGATAGCAAATATGATAGCATGTTAATGCATTTGTCTTTGTGTCGATGCTCTCTAGTACATTGACTGCACGAATGACACAAATGATAATAGAAAGTAACGATTATTCTTAGTTACTCACTAGTGTCTGCACGATGGCATGGTTTGTGGCGTTCATATAGGAGTTGAGAGGGAAGGCACACTCTCCCTCACAGTAGTATGCTGCATAGCCCTCTGGAGCTATGATCCAGTCCTGAGAGAGGGAGAGAGAGAGAGAGAGAGAGAGAGAGAGAGAGAGGGGGGTCAAGAGAGAATAAGAGAGAGAGATGGCAGATAAAGAGAGGCACACCGTTATCCTCCATGTGAATGTGTGATCAGCATGCGATACATTCCACGGTAGTCATGGTAGTAGTAACAACAAGCTTCCTGGTTCTAAACTCTGAACTAACTGTGCATATTTTACTCTGGAGCCAATACGGCAAGAAGTCTGCACCTCTCCTTAGCATATCCTACTGTTTACCCAGCTGTTGAAGTGAATATCATGGACAACATTGAGCCCTGTAAATCACTTTGGATTTAGGTCTCTGCTAAGAACAGACGTTAGGGAGGACAGGGGGGAAAAGAGTAGTGAGAAAGAGATAAAGGCAGGAGAGTGAGAGAAAAAAAGGAGAGATAGCGAGGGAGGGAGGGAGGATGAAAGAAAAGGAGAGGAAGCGAAGGGGGAGAAAATAGAGGAATGTGTGGGGTGCACTCGGTACCTGCCACCCCAGATCTCTGAAGCTGACGTAGAGCTCGTGTTTCTTACACGCCTGCTTCTGATCAGCACTGCTGTTCTCTGGAGGGGGGGGGGTAAACATTGTCAATATTATTGCACGGAAACATAGAATCTTACTGTACATGGAATCAGTCTATGTTTTATAGGCCTAAACCTTCACGGTTTAGGGACCTTGACCCTTGTGCCTTCTGTATCCTTCCACGGCAGAGAACACATGGGAGAGGGGACAAAGAGCCTGCATCCATCTCTTTCACCAATCCGTTCTTTCCCCTCTCTTTTCCATTCTCTCCCTCCCTCCCTCCACCCCTCCCTCCCTCTGGTAACCCGTACCCTCATGGGTTCTGTCCCAGTCAGTTGTTCGGATTGGGAATGATCATGAACGACTGGTTCTCATCAACTCTTAAAAAAAAAGACCATTCAAACTTCCAAACAGGCCCATTTGGCCCATGTGTGCTAGGCTGGTCCAGCCCCCACCCCCCTCACACACAGTGCAGATGTACTCTGCCACAAACGTGGGTCCTGCCTTCGCTTCATGTCGGGTTCTTGGCCCAGTCTGTCCACTCCATAAGGCTCGTGTAAATAAACACGCCAGCTATTTGAAGCCCAGGCATTATGGTGTAATGTTTCAGAGCTCTGCATAAACACAGCGCTCTTACACCTCACACCGTAAGGTCCCTATGAACTATGTACACTCTGTTACGGGAGATTCAGAAAAAAAGGCATTCTCAGAGTGGTTTGGAGGGGGAAAATGTGTGTGAGTTGTGCGTGCGTGTGCGTGTGCGCGTGCGTGTGTGTATGAGTTGTGTGTGTGTGTGTGTGTGTGTGTGTGTGTGTGTGTGTGTGTGTGTGTGTGTGTGTGTGTGTGTGTGTGTGTGTGTGTGTGTGTGCGTAGGTGTGTGCATGTTTGCTGGCCATTGGAGATATGTGGAGAATTCTGGTAAGGAGGCTGTGTTAGACAGCAATAGCTATGGCCTCCATCTGTCTCCCATTTCACCTGGAGGCAGCCATCACTACCCCAGCATATACCAACATATCACAATGGCATTTCACTGCATTCCCTAAGCTTCCCTTACCCCTCATCCCCCAGTCCCTACCTGCAATGTTGGCCACTCGGAGTGCCTCCTGGCCCTTGTTGGCCCCTTTGGAGCGGTTGGGGTTGCGTTGTTTGGTGCCCCCTGTTGCTGAGCGGATGCTGCGCAGGTGCACCTCGGTGGCTTTGAAGAAGGCCACCATGAAGGGCTGTTTATTCTGAGGACCACTGCGGCCGATCAGCCCTGCCAACCGCGGGTTCACACTCACACCTGCAGGGAGAGACACAGTGGACAAAGGGTCAGAGACATTGCCTGTGTGTGTGTGTGTGTTTTAAGTTTCAAGTAGTATTAGTCGTATGTACAGGATACACATGGTATACACCGTCTAATGAAATGTTTACTTGTATTGTGTGTGTGCGTGTGTGTGTGTGTGTGTGTGTGTGTGTGTGTGTGTGTGTGTGTGTGTGTGTGTGTGTGTGTGTGTGTGTGTGTGTGTGTGTGTGTGTGTGTGTGTGTGTGTGTGTGTGTGTGTGACTATGTGTGTGACTATGTGTGTGTGACTGTGTATCTAAAGTGTGTGTAACTATGTGTGTGTGACTATGTGTGTGTGACTGTGTATCTAAAGTGTGTGTAACTATGTGTGTGTGACTATGTGTGTGTGACTGTGTATCTAAAGTGTGTGTAACTATGTGTGTGTGACTATGTGTGTGTGACTGTGTATCTAAAGTGTGTGTAACTATGTGTGTGTGACTATGTGTGTGTGTGTGTGTGTGTGTGTGTGTGTGTGTGTGTGTGTGTGTGTGTGTGTGTGTGTGTGTGTGTGTGTGTGTGTGTGTGTGTGTGACTATGTGTGTGTGACTGTGTATCTAAAGTGTGTGTGGTCCACTCAGTCTCTAATGAGAACCATTTCTTTAGTCTGTGTAATCCTGAAATGGATGTTTTCCCAAATATGAGGTTTTCCTCCCTAAATGCCTTTCTTTTTTCTCTCTCTCTCTCTCTCTCTCTCTCTCTCTCTCTCTCTCTCTCTCTCTCTCCTCTCTCTCCCTCTCCCTCTCTCTCTCTCTCTCTCTCTCTCTCTCTCTCTCTCTCTTTCTCTCGCTCTGTCTCTCTCTCTCTCTCTCTCTCTTGTTCTCTCGTTCACTCCCAGTTTAGACCTTGGAAACATCAAGAACCAAAGTAGTACCACACATCAAAGAGGAACACTCTCTCCCGATGGATCTGACTGTGTCTAGGCTGTGTGTGTGTGTGTGTATGTGTGTGTGTGTGTGTGTGTGTGTGTGTGTGTGTGTGTGTGTGTGTGTGTGTGTGTGTGTGTGTGTGTGTGTGTGTGTGTGTGTGTGTGTGTGTGTGTGTGTGTGTGTGTGTGTGTGTGTGTGTGTGTGTGTGATGTTCACTCAGAGGAATGTGCCTGTGATGATGGTGCCGAGGTAAACTCAGGTTGCCAGCAGCCCACGGCAACAGGACATCCCACGCGCCTGTCAGCACACGCCTGCCCATACTCCCTCCCAACACACGCACACACACAAAGACATACACACATACACAAACAGCCCCTAACATGAGACTGTGCCTGTTTTTTTCAACCTAACATCCTGCTATCACCACTGAGATAACAGTCTCCTCAGAAACACTGTCATGCTGTGCTACTGTTGATGCTGCTGTTGTTGTTATTGTTTGTCGATGAGAGACATCCTGCCATCCTGATATATACAGGGTAGAAATATATCCACGCTACATGTTGTTTGTTTTAATCTCTTCTGAATGGGTCATAATGATGATGAGGGTTTAGTGAATGATGTTAAATAATGAAGGCCTGTATTCTCTATCAATGTGTTCTGTCTCTGTGCTGTGTGCTGGTAGAGCATGTGACATTGGTATGCACTGAGGTCATACTGTTCATGCGGTCTCGTGTCCTTAAATGAATCCAGACAAACAAAGAGGTGTAATGGGTTCACACTCAAAAATATGTTGCATAAAGCTTCCTTCATTATTCACTATTCTGAATTATTTGCATTGCATCAGGGATAGCGTACACAGACGTTTTTGGAACTCTATCCCCGACGCAGTGAAAGTAAGAAATAAAAAAACATTGAATAATGTAGTAAGCTTCATGCAACATCTTTTTGGGGGACCTGATCCTAGATCAGTACTCGGACGCTATATTGATATGGGCCAATGTGCCTATTGGGTTTGAACCCTCATACAGTTGTTGTGATTTAGAGAGCTCCCTCTGGGTGCTGGACCTGCTTCTAAGACACTCTACTCACCGTCAGTGCTCTCCAGAGCCAGCTGTAGGCCCAGGTTGTGTCCAGGGTTCAAGACCCATTGGTTACTGGTCACTGTCAAGTCAAACACCAGCCAGCCGTCCTCAGCCGCCCAGATGACCCTCGAGTCCAACAGAAGCAGGTCTGACTCCCTGGAGGAGAAACACACACACGCATGAGTAAAAACACACAGACAATCACACAGACAAACACACAGACAAAGACACACACTCACACACAAGCCTGCATACTTAGAAAGGACGTTTGATTGTGTGAGGTTGAGCGAGTGAAGCATGGAACTGAGGAGAAGGGTGATCAGGGCGATAGAGAAAGAGAGGGAGAAAGAGAGGGAGGGAGGGGTCCAGATGGTGAGGCCCAGGAGAACACTTAATTTCCTTAATTGACAATAATGGCTTTATAAACGACTGCATACTGAACACACTGTCCATCACACACTGGAATTAAGGGGGAGAGCCAGAGAGAGGGAGAAGGAGAGAAAGAAACAGAGAACGAGGGAGAGAGAGAGAGGCAGAGAGAAAGAGAGAGAGGCAGAGAGAGAGACAGAGAGAGAGAGAGAGAGAGAGAGGCAGAGAGAAAGAGAGAGAGGCAGAGAGAGGGAGAGAGAGAAAGAAAGAGAGAGAGACTCGTACATTTCCTCAGTGAAAACGATGTACTGAGCAAATGCCAAATTGGCTTTTTACCAAATTACAGTACGACAGACCACGTATTCAGCCAGCACACCCTAATTGACAAACAAACAAACCAAAACAAAGGCAAAGTCTTCTCATGCTTTGTAGCTTTCAAAAAAGCTTTCATCTCATATTGGCATGATGGTCTGTTATACAAATTGATGGAAAGTTTGTGTTGGGGGAAAAGCGTACAACATTATCAAATCCATGAACTCAAACAACAAGTGTGTGGTTAAAATGGGCTAAAAACACATATATTTCTTTCCAAAGGGCTGTGGGGTGAGACAGGGATGCAGCTTAAGCCACACCCTCTTCAACATATATATCAACAAATTGGCGAGAGCAGCTTTTCCCAAACTGGGGTACGCAATGCCGTCGGGGGTACACCAAATAAAAATGTGGTACACATTTTAAAACAGTGCATTTAGATTTTCCAAGAGGGCTATACATTTGGGTGATGTTTTTTCTCACCTGAGTAGCCTCTTTTCACTGCCAAAAATTGAATTAAACCATCTAGTGTTCAATCGAAATAACAACACAATGTCAAATACAGGTAGCCTAGTCAAATAATTAACATCCAATCACATTAGCCATTACTCTCTCGCGGGAATTTCACTAACGGTCCGTATGTAGCCAAACGTAGCTACTGCTCATTCCGTTTGCTCGAAAATATAGATATGGTAAAAAAAAAGTATGGAGACACATACCAGCTACTACCTGCACCAGTCAACGACACAAGTTGTTCAGCTTCCACGAGCACATCCAAGCATCAGTAATTCTACATTTGTTGTTAGCCCAGCTAGCATGGACACTGACAGTTGTGAATCTGATGCAGTCGAAGAGCTACTGCCCCCTTACCCGGGAAAGCACCGAAAGGGACGTTGGACCATCAATGAAGTGCAAATATGATGAGAACTACATTGATTTGAGGTTCACTTATATTGGGAGTAGTGTCTTTCCTCAGCCACAGTGTGTTATATGTGCAAAAGTACTATCTCACAACTCAATGAAACCTTAACTCTTGCGCAGATATTTAGAAACAAAACATGACCATTTGAAAAATAAGCCGCTGGAGTTTTTGGAGCGAGAATTAAGATGACTTTCGAGTAGTAAGACATGTATAAAAGCAACAAATACCATTTAATAAGAATGGGCTAAAATCATCTTACATGGTGCGCTACCGAGTGGATAGGACAGGTAAGCCCCATACCATTGTGGAGGACTTAATTATACCTGCTGCTGTGGATATGGCTGCGACAATGCTAGGGGAAAAGGCCAAAAAACTATACAGACAATGCTGTAAGGATCGACGCTGGAGGCAAGAAGCAGGTACAGAGAGAACATTTATTAAACAACAGAAATGAAGCAGGACAGGAACAGCGTCTGGACAGGGGACGAAATAGCACCATCAATGCTGACACAGGGAAAAAACGGGGGAGCAGACAATTATAGACGGGCAATCAACAACATGAAGGAGTCCAGGCGTGTCCAATGAGCACTGCTGTGCGTAATGATGGTAACAGGTGTGCGTAATGAAGAGCAGCCTGGCACCCTCGAGCACCAGAGATGGAGAACGGCCGTTGGCATGACAAACGCCTTCATCAAACAACCCTGTTTCACAGCGCATCATGGCAGGAGATGTTTTGAAACAATTACTGCTGCGCATACAAGCATACAAGAATTCTATGCATTACAGCTGGATGAGTCAACAGACGTGGCAGGACTGACACAGCTCCTGGTATATGTCCATTACGTTTATAGGGGGTCAATTAAGGAAGATATCCTCTTCTGAAAACCATTGGAAACCAGGACAACAGGAGAGGATTTTTTTAACAGCTTTGTGACACATCAAATGGACTTTGGTGGTCAAGATATGTTGGTATCTGTACTGATGGCGCAAAAGCCATGACAGGGAGACAGAGATGAGTGGTAACGCGCATGTAAGCAGTTACTCTCGATGCCACATGGGTACACTGCAGCATCCACTGAGAAGCTTTTGCTGCCAAGGGAATGCCTGACAGCTTGAAAGATGTTTTGGACACTAGAGTGAAAATTGTTAACTTTGTTAACCAAATAGGCACATTTTGGCAGACTTGATACAACATTTTGAACATAAATACAATGGTTCATTGGATCAGTCTAACACTTTGCACATACACTGCAACTAGAGTCCTAAGTCAGATAATGGCCTTTCTCTTACATTTCAAAGATGATGGAACAACAAAAAAATACATATTATTATCTGTATTATCTTTTAACAGATCTAATGTGTTATATTCTCCTACATTAATTTCACATTTCCACAAACTTCCGTGTTTCCTTTCAAATGGTATCAAGAATATACATATACTTTTTTCAGTTCCTGAGCTACAGGCAGTTAGATTTGGGATAGATGTCATTTTAGGCAAAATTTGAAAAAAAGGGTCTGATCCTTAAGAGGTTTTTGGAGCTCTTCTCTGTCTGCATTAACAAGGACAACACACAGGTCTTTCCATCATTGTATGATATTTTGTGTGCAAATTAACTCTAGTTTACGGACAATGTCAAATGTGATATAGCAAAGCACCTGAGTGAGTTGGGTGCGCAATTATGCAGGTACTTTCCCGAAACTCACGAGCTGAGACAAGGCATGAAAGGCCATCAAAGGAACATAAAATTTGATGTATCAAGTAGGATCTGTCTAAAAAATACTTGAATCAGTTCTAGAACCCATTGCCCTTTGTGGTTGTCTGGAGTCCGCTCACCAACCAAGAATTCATCAAATGTGACAAACACCAAATTGAGACTCTGCATGCAGAATTCTGCAAAAATATCCTCTGTGTACAATGTAAAACACCAAATAATGCATGCAGAGCAGAATTAGGCCGATACCCACTAATTATCAAAGTCAGGAAAATAGACATTAAATTCCACAACCGGAAGGAAGCGATTCCCGAAATGTCCATAACAAAGCCATCACCTACAGAGAGATGAATCTGGAGAAGAGTCCCCTAAGCAAGCTGGTCCTGGGGCTCTGTTCACAAACACAAACAGACACCACAGAGCCCCGGGACAGCAACACAATTAGACCAAACCAAATCATGAGAAAACGAAAATATAATTACTTGACATATTGGAAAGAATTAACAAACAAACTGAGCAAACTAGAATGCTATTTGGCCCTAAACAGAGAGTACACAGTGGCAGAGTACCTGACCACTGTGACTGACCCAAACTTAAGGAAAGCTTTGACTATGTACAGACTCAATGAGCATAGCCTTGCTATTGAGAAAGGCCGCCGTAGGCAGACCTGCCTCTCAAGGGAAGACAGGCTATGTGCACACTGCCAACAAAATGAGGTGGAAACTGAGCTGCACTTCCTAACCTCCTGCCAAATGTATGACCATATTAGAGACACATATTTCCCTCAGATTACACAGATCCACAAAGTATTTGAAAACAAACCCAATTTTGATCAACTCCCATATCTATTGGGTGAAATACCACAGTGCCATCACAGCAGCAAGATGTGTGACCTGTTGCCACAAGGAAAGGGCAACCTGTGAAGAACAAACACCATTGTAAATACAACCCATATTTATGTTTATTTATTTAACATTTTATACTTGAACTATTTACACATCGTCACAACACTGTATATAGACATAATATGACATTTGAAATGTTTTCATTCATTTGGGAACTCCTGTGAGTGTAATGTTTACTGTCATTTTTATTGTTTATTTCACTTTTGTTTATTATCTACTTCACTTCCTTTGGCAATGTTAACATATGTTTCCCATGCCAATAAATTGAATTGAATTGAGAGAGAGAGGCAGAGAGAGAGGCGGAGAGAGTGAGAGAGAGCAAGAGAGGCATAGAAAGAGATAGAAAGAAACACACCTAAGAGAAAATCATTTCAGTGTCCAACTCACTACCACTGTTTTAATGTGGGAAGTTGTTCTCTTTTTCTCCTCGTTTCCTTTCTGATATTATATCCTTTGTTCTTCATGTATCCATTAATTCCTCCCAGACCAGGGTTATTCTACTGACAGAGGGCATAGTGTGTCATAGAGCTCTGGTTCAGACAATATAAATGATATTATCCCAAACCCATAACCTTAACCCTTTATCTAACCCTAACCCTAACATTAACCCCAATCCCCTATCCCTAAACATAAACCTAAACCTAAACCCTAAGCCTAAAATAGTATTTTTCCTTGTGGGGACTGAATTTTCCTTATTTTACTATACTTGTGAGGACTTCTGGTCTCCCCCCACACACACACACACACACTCTCACCTGTCAATGTGTTCCTCCAGCACCTGGTAGACACTGATGCGGAAGGTTTCATTGTCAAAGCGTTCGTGGATGAAGTCCTTATAGATGCGGAACTCTGCAGTGGTGACCGCTTCCCCCTCAGGAATACGTGATAGGTCGAAACGGAACTCTCGGTGGTGCCGCCGGACGGGTAGGAGCTCTGAATCGTGTTCCACTGGAACACGCAAACGCACAAACAGGATGAGACAAACAGAACACCACAAACACAAATGCACACACACTATAATGAGTCTGACAGAAGGTAGAACAGACAGGCAGGCAGACAGACAGATGGACAGACTGTCTATAACCCTTATACAACCTTGGATGATGTAGTGAGACAGACACATCCATCCATGTTCTCCATGTGGTTCTCTGAATGGATGTCTCCTTCATGTAGCACATGGACTACACTGCTAGAGAGCTGCATGTGGTGCTGGTTCTACAGCCCTATGATTGAGAGATGCATGTGGTACTGGTGCTACAGCCCTATGATTGAGAGATGCATGTGGTGCTGGTGCTACAACCTTATGATTGAGAGCTGCATGTGGTGCTGGTGCTACAGCCTTATGATTGAGAGATGCATGTGGTGCTGGTGCTACAGCCTTATGATTGAGAGATGCATGTGGTGCTGGTGCTACATGCTGGTGCTTATGATTGAGATTGCTGTGGTACTGGTGCTACAGCCCTATGATTGAGAGTGCTGGTGCTGGTGCTACAGCCTTATGATTGAGAGATGCATGTGGTGCTGGTGCTACAGCCCTATGATTGAGAGATGCATGTGGTTCTGGTGCTACAGCCCTATGATTGAGAGATGCATGTGGTGCTGGTGCTACAGCCCTATGATTGAGAGATGCATGTGGTGCTGGTGCTACAGCCCTATGATTGAGAGATGCATGTGGTGCTGGTGCTACAGCCCTATGATTGAGAGATGCATGTGGTGCTGGTGGTACAGCCCTATGATTGAGAGATGCATGTGGTGCTGGTGCTACAGCCCTATGAATGAGAGATGCATGTGGTTCTGGTGCTACAGCCCTATGATTGAGAGATGCATGTGGTGCTGGTGCTACAGCCCTATGATTGAGAGATGCATGTGGTTCTGGTGCTACAGCATGTGGTGCTGACAGGTTCTGACAGCTTTACAATACCCTTTTCTCTCTCTTCCTCTCCGAACCCCAGAGACGCATCTCTCCTCTCCTTCTCTCCTCCTCTCATCTGGATCTCATGAGGTGGAGTACACACTCACACCACATATGCACACATACAGTTGTGGCCAAATATATTGGCACCCTTGCAGTTTTTCTTAAATAATTCCCTATTTCTTCTCAAATAAGTTGAAATGTAAAGATAAAAAGTTAGGTAACCACATCTTTTCATTGGATTAAAACGTTGCACAACCAAATACATTTTTGTAAACTTAAGATTACAATGTTCAATTAGAAAATAAAGACAAATGGCATGGACAAATGTATTGGCAGCTAGTACTTGGTTACACCACCTTTGGTCAAGATAACTGCAGACAAACGCTTATTGTAGCTTGCTGCACCTTTCTACTGACAATTTGGCCCACTTTTCAGCCGCAAACTGCTCTAATTCCTCAATATTTAAGGGATGCCCTCCACCAACTTCTGTTTTCAGAGCTCGCCATAGGTTTTTTAGGCGTTTCAGATCTGGACTCTTCGCTGGCCACTCAAGAACAGTCCAGCATCTCTTCTTAACCATTCCTTGGTGATTTTGGGTGTGTGTTTGGGGTCGTTGTCCTGCTGAGAAGACCCACAACCTTCAATAGAGACCCAGTTTTTAGACACTGGGTTAAACATTGGACTACAAAACACCTGATAATCTGAAGATTTCATGATGCCTTGTGCACATTCAAGGCTCCCAGTACCAGAGTCCGCAAAGCAACCCCACCGCATTTGTTGGCAGTTATCTATTAATTTTAAATGTTTTTTAATTTCACCTTTATTTAACCAGGTAGGCTAGTTGAGAACAAGTTCTTATTTACAACTGCGACCTGGCCAAGAAAAAGCAAAGCAGTGCGATAAAAACAACAACACAGAGTTACACATAAACAAACGTACAGTCAATGACACAAAATAAAATAAAAATAGAAAATCTATGTACAGTGTGTGCAAATGTAGAAGAGTAGGGAGGTAGGCAATGAATAGGCCCTAGAGGCGAAAATAATTACAATTTAGCATTAATACTGGAGTGATAGATGTGCAGATGATGATGAGCAAGTAGAGATACTGGGGTGCAAAAGAGCAAGAGGGTAAGTACTAATATGGGGATGAAGTAGTTGGGTGTGCTATTTACAGATTGGATTGGCTGTGTACAGGTACAGTGATCGGTAAGCTGAGAGGTTAGTTAGAGAGGGAGATATAAGACTCCAGCTTCAGAGATTTTTGCAATTTGTTCCAGTGATTGGCAGCAGAGAACTGGAAGGAAAGGCGGCCAAAGAAAGTGTTGGCTTTGGGTATGACCAGTGAAATATACCTACTGGAGAGGATGACACGGGTGGGTGTTGCTATGGTGACCAGTGAGCTGAGATAAGGCGGGGCTTTACCTCGCAAAGACTTATACAGTGGGGCAAAAAAGTATTTAGTCAGCCACCAATTGTGCAAGTTCTCCCACTTAAAAAGATGAGAGAGGCCTGTAATGTTAATCATAGGTACACTTCAACTATGACAGACAAAATGAGAAGAAAAAAATCCAGAAAATCACACTAGGATTTTTAATGAATTTATTTGCAAATTATGGTGGAAAATAAGTATTTGGTCACCTACAAACAAGAAAGATTTCTGGCTCTCACAGACCTGTAACTTCTTCTTGAAGAGGCTCCTCTGTCCTCCACTCGTTACCTGTATTAATGGCACCTGTTTGAACTTGTTATCAATATAAAAGACACCTGTCCACAACCTCAAACAGTCACACTCCAAACTCCACTATGGCCAAGACCAAAGAGCTGTCAAAGGACACCAGAAACAAAATTGTAGACCTGCACCAGGCTGGGAAGACTGAATCTGCAATAGGTAAGCAGCTTGGTTTGAAGAAATCAACTGTGGGAGAAATTATTAGGAAATGGAAGACATACAAGACCACTGATATTCTCCCTCGATCTGGGGGTCCACGCAAGATCTCACCCTGTGGGGTCAAAATGATCACAAGAACGGTGAGCAAAAATCCCAGAACCAAACGGGGGAACCTAGTGAATAACCTGCAAAGAGCTGGGACCAAAGTAACAAAGCCTACCATCAGCAAGGGCATTGAAGATGAAACGTGGCTGGGTCTTTCTGCATGACAATGATCCCAAACACACCGCCCGGGCAACGAAGGAGTGGCTTCGTAAGAAGCATTTCAAGGTCCTGGAGTGGCCTAGCCAGTCTCCAGATCTCAACCCCATAGAAAATCTTTGGAGGGAGTTGAAAGTCCGTGTTGCCCAGCAACAGCCCCAAAACATCACTGCTCTAGAGGAGATCTGCATGGAGGAATGGGCCAAAATACCAGCAACAGTGTTTGAAAACCTTGTGAAGACTTACAGAAAACGTTTGACCTCTGTCATTGCCAACAAAGGTTATATAACAAAGTATTGAGATAAACTTTTGTTATTGACCAAATACTTATTTTTCACCATAATTTGCAAATAAATTCATTAAAAATCCTACAATGTGATTTTCTGGATTTTTTTTCTCATTTTGTCTGTCATAGTTGAAGTGTACCTATGATGAAAATTACAGGCCTCTCTCATCTTTTTAAGTGGGAGAACGTGCACAATTGGTGGCTGACTAAATACTTTTTTGCCCCACTGTAGGTCTGTAACAGTTTGGGTCTAGAGTGTCTCCCCCTTTGAAAAGAGGGATGACCGCGGCAGCTTTCCAGTCTTTGGGGATCTCAGACGATACAAAAGAGAGGTTGAATAGGCTAGTAATCTTGGCAAAAGGCAGTGCAACCAATGGGTGCCAATCATTTTGTCCATGCCATTTGTCTTTATTTTCTATTTTCTCAATTAAAATTGTAAACTTAAGTTTACAAAAATATAATTTGTTGTGCAATGTTGAAAATCCAATAACAAGGAGTGGATACCAAACGGTTTTGTTGAATTTCAACTGTACACGCAGACACACACACTCAAGGTATAAGTACGAGGATCTCACCATCTCCACTCCTCTTCACCCCCTCCAGATAACCGGAAGCTATACCCCTGACCCTGACCTCTCATGTCCCAGCAGCATGTCCCAGTGGTCACTGCCTTGTCTGTCATCATCTCCAGGCTTTGCCTCCTCCTCTTCTCCCACCCCCACACGGAGCTAGCAACATTAGGGTTATATCTTTCATTTTGCATGGGGGCTACATGTTCTGAATATTATGTGTCTCTGTCACTGTTGTCAAAGTCACTTTGGAAAATGTGTCTGCTACACGACCAGTGCATGTGTTTTCAATCCCTGTGTGTCTCTGAGTCGATAGGAAGTCACATGTTTCTCAGTTGGATCACAGAGAACTCCACTATGATCTAATTTACTCTTCCCCTCCCTCCCTCCCTCCCTCCCTCCCTCCCTCCCTCCCTCCCTCCCTCCCTCCCTCCCTCCCTCCCTCCCTCCCTCCCTCCCTCCCCATCCCTCCCATCCCTCTCCTCCCCTCCTCTTTTCAGTTGTGATCAGGACAGGGCCTGATGACCTAAGCCCACCAACCAACCCTCTCTAGCACCCCATCACCCTGCTCCCCACTCAACAGCTCTTTATCAGACAGACCTCTGAGCAGCTTTGGGTGTACTGCCAAGGACACATCTCTGCCAAGGCCTCCAGTCCACACACACACACACACACACACACACACACACACAAAGGGAATACACACGCATAGACCGAAACACACACACCCGTTTCTTACACTGAGATGTCAGATGCCATTGTCCTTGTGCTGTACCAGCTGCTATGGATGTGAGTGAGCAAAGCTGATCCACTGAGGAGAACACATTGTCCATTGATGAGTGTTTGGATTCTATTCAGTCTCTCCTGTCTCCTACTCTTTTAATCTCTTGATCTCTGATTCTTCTTTTTACTGTTATGGTAATTCTCCCTATCTACCCTCACTCTAACTACCCTCACTACTGTACCTCTTGATCACTTTGTCCCTGTTATTCATATCGAACACATAACACAGAGACAGAAACGGTGTGTGTGTGTGCGTGCACGCGCGCGCATGTGTGTGTGTGTGTGTGTGTATGTGTGTGTGTGTGTGTGTGTGTGTTGTACAAAGGCAGCACTGTCTCACTGGGCAGTGAGTGCAGGGTAAAGACATGGATCTAATTACTGTTGAATGTGGGACAGCTCTCTCTCTCTCTCTCTCTCATTCTCTCTCTCTCTCTCTCTCTCTCTTCTCTCTCTCTCTCTCATTCTCTCTCTCTCTCTCATTCTCTCTCTCTCTCTCTCTCTCTCTCTCTCTCTCATTACTGGGCCGGCTGGCTTCTAGGCTCCTATTGTCCTGGCTCTTCCATAGGCACCCATAGTGTATAATGTGTGTGTGTGTGTATAATCCAGGCTGTTCACTATAAATAGACTTCGTTTTGAAAAGGTCCTGAGAATGCCTATATGCCTTCCTCGGCGCTCACCTATAAAAAAAGAACAACTATTGCCCAGCACTGGCGCAAACTCATGATGCTCGGCGTCAAAGCACACTGCTCAGAACAAAGTGCGCTGCTATGACCGCTACACCTCAGCACACAATGCTCTAGCAAGAAGATACTTCAAATAGCAAGTTGTCTTTAAAGGATAATTACACCCAAAAACAATCTTTTGGTTTGTATTTCTGTGTTTTGAAAGATAAATAGCTTGCAAACTTGATGGCTGACCTACAAAACATTTTGGGATATCATCAATGCTCATGAAACAAATACAAACCAGTTTTCCTTGAATTATTTTTGTTTTAAGCTTTCCCCAAACCATAGCCCTGACCAAAACCACTCGGAATGAATGCGTCAAAAAATACGTAGAACTTCAAAGTGAAACTTTGAGAACTTGTTGGTATAATCCACTTACCCTCGTACCGCCCCACCAGTACAGCCACCCCATCCATTCCCCACCTGTGCTATAGGCCTGCCATGTGAATGGGGGCTTTCATAATGCCACCATCCTGAGTCATCCTTAAAAGGTTCAACTGAGTGTGTCCACAATACATACATTATACTACTGTAACTGACTGGAGCCTGACAGGAGAGACATCAGGAACGCTCTCAGTGCTGCCAACACCTGCTCCTCTCCCCTCTTCTCTTTTCTCCCCTCCCCTCCCCTCCCCTCCTCTTCTATTTTCTCCCCTCCCCTCCCCTCCCCTCCTCTTCTATTTTCTCCCTTCCCCTCCCCTCCTCTCTTCTCTTCTCCTCTATTCTCATCTCTTCTCCTCTATTCTCCCCCGACTAAATTTCCCCAGCTCACTATGAAAGGAGTTATAAAGCCCACCACTTCAGCTCATCAAGCCGACAAGATGAAAAATCTGTCGATGTGTCCTTGAGCAAGGCACTTAACCCTAATTTCCTCCAGGGGCGCTCTACTACTATGGTTGACCCTGTAAAACAACACATTTCACTGCACCTATCTGGTGTGTGGCAATAAAAAAATATAGATTTTTGTATGGCCTAAGCCAAAGCACATCAGAGTCACAGTGGACTGAAAAGCAGCATGGGTGTTTCCATCTCAGTGCTGCAGACAGTGGATGACATCCGCTGCGCTATGGCCTTCGCTACAGCGTAATGGGTTTAGCTCTACTGTAAACAAATAGACACCGCAAACCTCTGCCCCTGTTAGTCTATTGCAGGGTTCCCCAAATTCAGTCCATGGGTGATTTTATTTGGCACTCAAGTTTTATGACAAAAACAATAATAACAAAATAATACTCCTTTTTTAAGGAAAATACTGTCAGGAAATACAGTAAAATCACCAGAGAATCAGCTCAACAGGAGTTTTCTTTAGGAAGTCTGTTCCCAAGTATTCCCACACATAAATAGAGATGCATCTGTAATCGTAATCCCAATGTAATCAAGGTTTGAAATTATTGTGTTTTTGTCAAATACTATATCTGTTTGGTAATCTTACGGTCAATTTGCAGTGTACAAATGATTTTATAACTATGTTCTGTCTGAAGGCTGAATGTAGTTGGGGACCCCTGGTCTATTAGATAGAAGCATCAATTAATCATGTGTTGATCTCTTGATCTCAAACCAAACCCTCAAGTTAGTCATGATGTAGTCACTAACTAAACTCCGTTTTGGACGAGACTGACATTATGACCAAAACTATCTTAATTACACTTTGTAGTCAATTTTGACTCTGAAATTAATATTCCTGACACATGTTGATGCTACATAGGCTGTTTCAAACCAGATGTGTTTATTAAATACCCTTAAAACCTTTCAAGCTGATCTTTCCTGTTTTTGTATATTTTTTATAGCATTTTCTCCCTGGTCCCTAAAATGTCTTTGCTTTGCAAGAGAAGCAGAGATGAAATAGAAAACTACAGATGTCAACTAAATTGAAGCATTCATTCTATCGATGTATGACATAAAGGTGGGAAGAAAAAGTATGGTTGAACCATTTAGAATTACCTGGATTTCTGCATAAATTGGTAATTAAATTTGATCTGATCTTCATCTAAGTCACAACAATAGACAAACACAGTCTGCTTAAACTAATAACACACAAACAATTATAATTGTGCATGTCTTAATTGAACACACCGTGTAAACATTCACAGTGCAGGTTGGAAGAAGTATGTGAACCCTTGGATAACAGGTTGACCCTCCTTTGGCAGCAATAACCTCAACCAAACGTTTTCCGTAGTTGCGGATCAGACCTGCACAACGGTCAGGAGGAATTTGGACCATTCCTCTTTACAAAACTGTTTCAGTTCCACAATGTTCTTGGGATGTCTGGTGTGAACCGCTCTCTTGAGGTCACGCCACAGCATCTCAATCGGGTTGAGGTCAGGACTGACTGGGCCACTCCAGAAGGTGTACTTCTGTTCAAATCATTCTGTTGCTGTTTTACTTCTGTCTTTTGGGTTATTGTGCTGTTGCATTGCCTAACTTCTGTTGAGCTTCAATTGATAGCCTTACATTCTCCTGCAAAATGTCTTGATGAACTTGGGAATTCCTTTTTCCATTGATAGCAAGCTGTCCAGGCCCTGAGGCAGCAAAGCAGCCCCAAACCATGATGCTCCCTCCACCATAGTTTACAATTGGTATGCGGTTTTGATGTTGCTGTGCTGTGCCTTTTTTCTCCATAAATAGCGTTGTGAGTTCCTTCCAAACAACACAACTTTCATCTGTCCACAGAATATTTTGCCAGTAGCACTGTGGAACATCCAGGTGCTCTTTTGCAAACTTCAGATGTGCAGAAATTAAAAAAATTGGACAGCAATGGCTTCTTCCGCGGTGTCCTCCCATGAACACCATTCTTGTTTATTGTTACGTTTGTAGACTCGTCAACAGAGATGTTATTATCTTACAGAGATTTCTGTAAGTCTTTAGCTGACACTAGGAATCTTCTTAACCTCATTGAGCATTCTGCGCTGTGCTCTTGCAGTCATCTTTGCAGGATGGCCACTCCTTGGGAGAGTAGCAACAGTGCTGAAATGTCTCCATTTATAGACAATTTGTCTTACCGTGGACTGACTTTTAGAGATACTTTTGTAACCCTTTCCAGCTTTATGCAAGGCAACAATTCTTAATCTTAGGTGTTCTGAGATCTCTTTTGTCCGAGGCATGGTTCTTCTCAGACAATTGCTTCTTGTGAATAGCAAACTCAAAAAAATGATGGGGCATGGCAGCTTTAACCAAAATCTCCCATCTCGTCTCATTGATTCGACTCCAGGTTAGTTGACTCCTGACTCCAATTAGCTTTTGGAGAAGTCATTAGCCTAGGGGTTCCCATACTTTTTCCCATCTACACTGTGAATGTTTAAATGATGTATTCAATATAGACAAGAAAAATACAATCATTTGTGTGTTATTAGTTTAAGTTTGTCTATTGTTGTGACTTAGATGAAGATCAGATCAAATGGTATGCAAAATGCATGCAGAGATCCAGGTCATTCCAAAGGGTTCACATACTTTTCTTGCCACTGTATTTCCTGGTGAGCAAGGGTTTGCGACAGAAGAGAGACTGCATGTATCTTATAGACAAGTTGACTAACAAATAGCCGACAAAAATTTCGAAAAATATAAGCAGAAACATATGTATAAAAAAATCCTGCACCCCGTGTCATAAAACTGTTCTTGCATGTTTGACTGTACGACCGAGCATGTTCTATATTTACGGGTTAGGGTCTGGTGCGGGCCTCAGATTTTCACTTGATCACCTATAGTCGGGCGCTTGCAGATGGGTTATTAGCAATTGCGTGCCAGTGCGGGTGAATGAACAGCTGACCCCCGTATCATTAGTGTGTAGGCTATATGGGTGATTCTATAGAAGTGGTGCAAAAAACAGCCTCACCCCCAAAACTCTACTTAAAAGATTTGTTAAGTCTCCACACTTATGAAATCTATTTAGATCATAATATGTTCTTATTCAATCCAAGGCAATGCCAAACATTGCTAAATTAATATAGTACAAGGTCATAGTTTATATACCTATTTCTATGGAGCAGTGGCTGTCCCAAACCCTGCCTCGTGTTTGAAAACACCAGGTAAACTAGTGGTTAAGAACATTGGAACAGCAACCGAAAGGTCACCGATTCAAATCCCTGAGCCGACTACGTGAAAGATCTGTTGATGTGCTCTTGGTTACATAACCCTAATTGCTCCTGCAAGTCGCTCTGGATAAGGGCATTTAATAAAATATAAATAAAGCCATTACTAATTTTCTTAATGTTTTTAACACTATTATTTCAATAGAACATCTTGAGTTGTTTTATTATTACATTGAAAGATACCAGTAATCAGGACTTTTGTTCATTTTTAAACATCTGTCTAAGATTCTTCGGGATCAGTGTCCATTCCACGGGACGGTTGAACTAACGTAGGCTAATGTGATTAGCATGAGATTGTAAGTAAAAAGAAAATTTCCCAGGACATAGACATATCTGATATTGTCAGAAAGCTTAAATTATTGTTAATATAACTGCACTGTCCAATTTGCAGTAGCTATTACAGTGTTTGAGTGTATTGTTTGAGGAGAGTGCACAATTTTGAACATAAAAAGTTATTAATAAACAAATTAGGCATATTTGGGCAGTCTTGATATAACATTTTGAACAGAAATACAATGGCTCATTGGATCAGTCTAAAAGGTTGCGCATACACTAACATTTATATTGCACCTGGGCTGGAATTATACATTATGGCCTTTGTCTTGCAATTCAAAGATGATGGTACAAAAAAAATACAAAAGAACGGTTGGATTTTTCTTTGCATTATCTTTTACCAGATCTATTGTGTGTTATTCTCATACATTCCTTTCACATTTCCACAAACTTCAATGTGTTTCCTTTCAAATTGTAACAAAAATATGCATATCCTTGCTTCAGGGCCTGAACTACAGGCAGTTAGATTTGGGTATGTCATTTCAGGTGAAAATTTGAAAAAGGGGCAGATCCTTAAGAGGCATGGAAAGCAGGTGGAAAGCATGGCCAGCCGTAAAGAAATGCTTAACGAAATTCTCGATTAACAAGGATTTATCGGTGGTGATAGTGTTTCCTAGTCTCAGTGCATATCGAGGGGGCTCTTCAATGCTAATGCAGTACGCCACAGGATGTGGGCTATATCGCCACAGGAACAAGGGGTGCGCCACAGGAACAAGGGGCTATATCTGTTCTTAGTTCTACATTTTTTAAAAGGGGCATGCTTATTTAAGATGGCGAGGAAAGCACTTTTAAAGAACAACCAGGCATCCTCTACTGACGGGATGAGGTTAGTTAGTCAAATACATCTGTTTGGATTTCTTGCAGTCTATAAATTATTTGTAATTAATGATAATTTTCTTGCAGGAAACCAAGGCCAGGTCGATTAGAAAGGCCTGCTTACTGAAATATTTTAGGGAGCGTTTGACAGTGATGAGGGGTGGTCGTTTGACCGCGGACCCATTACGGATGCAGGCAATGAGGCAGTGATTGCTGAGATCCTGGTTGAAGACAGCAGATGTGTGTTTGAAGGGCAAATTGGTCGGGATGATATAGTTGAAGGGGGATGCTTGCAAGCCGAAGAACACCATCTCAAACCGTGAAGCACGGGGGTGTCAGGATCATGTTGTGCGGGGTGCTTTGCTACAGGAGGGACTGGTGCACTTCACAAAATAGATGGCATGATGAGGGAGGAAAATTACGTGGATATATTGAAGCAACATCTCAAGACATCAGTCAGGAAGTTAAAGCCTGGTCGCAAATGGGTCTTCCAAATGGACAATGACACCAAGTATACTTCCAAAGTTGTGGCAAAATGGCTTAAATACAACATAGTCAAGGTATTGGAGTGGCCATCACAAAGCCCTGACCTCAATCCCATAGAAAATTTGTGGGCGGAACTGAAAAAGCGTGTGCGAGCAAGGAGGCCTACAATCCTGACTCAGTTACACCAGCTCCGCCTGGAGAAATGGTCCAAAATTCAACTAATTGTGGGAAGCTTGTGGAAGGCTACCCAAAACGTTTGACCCAAGTTAAACAATGTAAAGGCAATGCTACCAAATACTAATTGAGTGTATGTAAACTTCTGAACCACTAGCAGTGTGATGAAAGAAATAAAAGATTAAATAAAACATTCTCTCTACTATTATTCTGACATTTCACATTCTTACAATAAAGTGGTGATCCTAACTTACCTAAGACAGGGAATTTTTACTATGTCAGGAAATGTTAAAAACTGAGTTTAAATGTATTTGGCTAAGGTGTATGCAAACTTCCGACTTCAACTATGAAGGATGCCCATGTTTCTATGAGGATGCCCATGTTTACGGATTTAGGGTTGTACCTGGTAGGTTCCTTGATGTCTACAAAAAAATGTGTACAATCTGACATGCCAGTCAGCTAGAACGTAGAACGAGGGAGTGCTAGGTTTGTTGATAACTCAGTTTGCTGTTTTGAAAGTCTCTGAAAAAGTGTTCTTTTGAATAGGATTGGTTACTAGCTACCTGTTGAATTTGTATCCTACAACGCGGTTAGCCTCAGTTGCTGGGACCAATCTACCTGCCCAGGGATCCTGCCAACCAAATGTTTGAAGAGCTGCTTGGAGTAGCAGCTAGCCTAGCTGCTAACTTGCTATCAAGCTAGGAACTTTTCCTTGACAATTGAAAATAGCTCACAACGCGGTTAGCACTTGTGGCTGGGACAGCGGATTGTCCCGAGCTTGTGGCTGTGCTGTTTGTTACTGTTTAAATCTGCCCTGTGACCTGCCCTGTCTGGAACTGCGTGGAATACCAATGTTAGCCTGCGTTGTTACCATGGCATCCAAAGCCAAAGGGGGGAGTCATAGAGAGGACAGTGCTTCTCTATCACAGTGAACCAATATTGTTGTATAAAATATCTAACAATGAAAGAGAATGATTTCTGTTTTGAATTTGGTCAAGTTAGTGTGGGAGAGGTGTAAAAATTGTTTTCCATCAACAATGATAAGCTACCAGGTATAGAGAACATCGATGGGAAACTTGCTATATATTTTACCAAAGCCTAAAGGAGTGTGTCCACAGGTGTGGAAGGAAGCTTAAGTAATTCCACTGCCTAAAAATAGTAAAGCACACTTTGCTGGCTCTAACAGCCGCCCAATCAGTTTTCTGCCTGTTATTTTTAAACTGATGGAGAGGATTGTGTTTGACCACATGCAATGCAATTTTTCAGAGAACAAATGAAACAGTGACATTCAGCATGCATATAGTGAAGGGCACTCAACTTGTACTGCACTGATCATTGGTAAAAAAAAATAATATTATAAGTCACCCATTTCAAGAAGCTAGGCGCACACCTGTCACCATCGTTACGCGCACCTGAGACACTCACCTGGACTCCATCACCTCCTTGATTACCTGCCCTTTATATGTCACCCCCTTTGGTTTCTTCCCCAGTCGTCATTGTAGCCTTTTCATGTCGGTGCACTGTTTGTGTTTCTTGTTTTGTTCTTTTATTTATTAAATGTATTCACTCCCTGAACTTGCTTCCCGACTCTCAGCGTACATCGTTACAAGAGGCATTTGAACGTAATTCTTATTATTTTTTATCATTTTTCTTCTCTCAGAAATACCTTATGGAACATGTGCCTTAATAACAAACATATATGCAATCTGTAAATATGAATACAATTGTTAAATTACAAGCCTAAGTTGGTTTAGCCACGGAAAAAGACGGGAACCATCCTGCTAGCCATGATTGGCTGAGATAATGGATGGGCTGGACATGTCGAGAGATGAGTTCGGATTGGTCTGCCACGTAACATGCTTCTGTCCATAACATGAGCTGCTCAGTATGTGTAGATCATCCATGCTACCGTGACTTTTTTATAGAAAAAATAACTGCAAAATTGTGGCTTCTGTTCTCCACATTGCTGCCCTGAATTTAACAGGCGCTATCGGCAAAGATCACTGAGACAAAGTCCTGACGGGCCGCCCCCAGGTGGTGAGGGTAGGCAACAACATCTCCTCCCCGCTGATCCTCAACACTGGGGCCCCACAAGGGTGCGTTCTGAGCCCTCTCCTGTACTCCCTGTTCACCCACGACTGCGTGGCCATGCACGCCTCCAACTCAATCATCAAGTTTGCGGACGACACAACAGTGGTAGGCTTGATTACCAATAACGACGAGACGGCCTACAGGGAGGAGGTGAGGGCCCTCGGAGTGTGGTGTCAGGAAAATAACCTCACACTCAACGTCAACAAAACTAAGGAGATGATTGTGGACTTCAGGAAACAGCAGAGGGAACACCCCCATCCACATCGATGGAACAGTAGTGGAGAGGGTAGCAAGTTTTAAGTTCCTCGGCATACACATCACAGACAAACTGAATTGGTCCACTCACACAGACAGCATCGTGAGGAAGGCGCAGCAGCGCCTCTTCAACCTCAGGAGGCTGAAGAAATTCGGCTTGTCACCAAAAGCACTCACAAACTTCTACAGATGCACAATCGAGAGCATCCTGGCGGGCTGTATCACCGCCTGGTATGGCAACTGCACCGCCCTCAACCGTAAGGCTCTCCAGAGGGTAGTGAGGTCTGCACAACGCATCACCGGGGCAAACTACCTGCCCTCCAGGACACCTACACCACCCGATGCTACAGGAAGGCCATAAAGATCATCAAGGACATCAACCACCCGAGCCACTGCCTGTTCACCCCGCTGTCATCCAGAAGGCGAGGTCAGTACAGGTGCATCAAAGCTGGGACCGAGAGACTGAAAAACAGCTTCTATCTCAAGGCCATCAGACTGTTAAACAGCCACCACTAACATTGAGTGGCTACTGCCAACACACTGTCAATGACACTGACTCTACTCCAGCCACTTTAATCATGGGAATTGATGGGAAATGATGTAAATATATCACTAGCCACTTTAAACAATGCTACCTTATATAATGTTACTTACCCTACATTATTCATCTCATATGCATACGTAGATACTGTACTCTATATCATCGACTGCATCCTTATGTAATACATGTATCACTAGCCACTTTAACTACGCCACTTGGTTTACATACTCATCTCATATGTATATACTGTACTCGATATCATCTACTGTATCTTGCCTATGCTGCTCTGTACCATCACTCATTCATATATCCTTATGTACATATTCTTTATCCCCTTACACTGTGTATAAGACAGTAGTTTTTTTGGAATTGTTAGTTAGATTACTTGTTCGTTATTACTGCATTGTCGGAACTAGAAGCACAAGCATTTCGCTACACTCGCATTAACATCTGCTAACCATGTGTATGTGACAAATAAAATTTGATTTGATTTGATTTGATTTGATGGACTACTTTCTGGAGGACGATCATGCACACGAATCAGACGATGAGAAAATCCCTGATTTAGGTTAAAAAATACTAATAATTAAACCAGACATTGTAGAGTCTTCTGATGACAGTGATGTGGAAGAAACGGCAATCAAAAGTGTTGTCACAGAAGAAGTTGACAGAGTTTTGAAATCCATGGAATGCCCTGTGGAAGCAGAGAATGATTGTAAATGTGGAGGGACTCAAAAAGAGAACACAGAAGGCTGTTGTATAAAACACCTGTCTCTGGATGACATGTTCAAACTCGGGGAAACCATGGCATCCATGACAGAGAGGGAGAAGCATTCATCAATGCATACGGGTTGGAGTCTAGCTACATTTTCAGATATTATACGTTTCTATGTATTTCAAAGTCATTTTCATTGCAATTTGAAGCATACTGTTAGCTAGCTAGCTAAGAACCTTGTTGGTTAGCTTTAGCTACCTGCAGATTAATGCATGATGGTTAGCTATGATAATCAGTAGTATGGGTTGGGATTATGGTTCATTGTTTAGCTCACTCTGTTTAGCACAAGGCCTCACATGAGAATCCTTAAAGAGATGGGTGGGGCTAAGACTAAGAGGGTGTGAATGATGCTGAATGGGTGTAGATAAAGAAGAGCACTCCAGTAGATGTCCCAAAACATTCTAGGGCTATTTTCTCAAAAGTGGGGTTACAAGTTTAGCAGCTTTCAAGCAGAATTACTTTCCCATTGTTCCTAAACTGCAGTGTATGATACAGTATATAATATGAATCTCTACTTTTATCCAATGTAAAAAACACCATGTCAAATGTTGCTACATAAAACCGAATTAAGGTGGTGGGTCACAATTATTAAGATGATAGTTGGAGTTGTATTGTCACATTTCAGTGCAGCCTTTGGTGTTATTGATCATACATTGATATTGAAAAAACTCACTTCCTATGGCTTTACATCACTTGCCATCACATGGTTGGATAGTTATTCATACAATTAGAACCCAGAGGGCATTCGTCCATGGAAGCTTTTTTAACATCAGATATGTAAATTGTGGTGTCCCTCAGGGCAATTGCCTTGTGTCGTTATGCTTCTCTATTTTACAAATTGTTTGCCACTGTTACATACAGCTAGACTGTTTATGTATGTGGATTTCATTGCAATTTCATTGCGTGAAATGCTTACTTACAAGCCCTTAACCAACAATGCAGTTCAAGAAATAGAGATAAAATCAAATGTTCACTAAACATGTCAGCACCAAAAGCCAGTGAGCTCACTAAAATAAATAAATAAGGAGTTACAGTCAGTATCAGAATGGGAGATTAATAATAAACTGGTCTTAAATACATCTACAACTAAAAGCATTGTATTTGGTTCAAAACATTCTCTAAGACCTAAACCTCAATTCGAGTTGTACATAAAGGGTGTGACCATTGAACAAGCTGAGGAACCTAAATTCCTAGGTATAACATTGGATGGTCAATTATCATGGGCAAGTCATATTGACAATGTTTTTGTGAAGATGGGGAGGGGTATGTCTGTTATAAAAAGATGTTCGGCATTTTTTTACACAAACATCAACTGTAATAGTTGTTCAGGCTCTGGTCTTGTCCGATCTCTGTCCGGTAATATGGTCAAGTGTAGCAAAGACAGACCTAGCAAAGCTGCAGCTGGCTCATAACAGATCAGCACGCCTTGCCCTAAACTGCACATACAGAACTAACATCAACAACATGTGTGCAGGTCTTTCCTGGTTAAGGGTTGACGAGAGATTAACTGCTTCTCTTTTAGTTTTTCTGAGAAATATTACTGTGACACAAACTCCAGATTGTCTGTATAATCAAATAACATTCAGCTCAGATACTCATGCATACCCCACAAATAAAATAAAATGTTGTCAAATGCGCCGAATACAACAGGTGTGCTTACCGTGAAATGCCCTTAAGCCCTTAACCAACAATGCAGTTCAAGAAATAGAGATAAAATAAAATATTCACTAAATAAACTAAAGTAATAAAAAAAATCAAATCAAATCAAAAAGTAGCACAAGAAAATTACATAACAACAACGAGGCTATATACAGGGGGTACCGGTGCCGAGTCAATGTGTGGGGGTACATGTTAGTTGAGGTAATTAGGCATAGATGCCCTCTTCACACCTTATTAAAGTCATAGTCCCACTATGCACAAGACATGCCACCAGGGGTCTCTTCACAGTCCCCAAGACCAATACGAATTCAGGCCAACAGAGTGTTTTATACAGAGCCATGATCGCATGTAACTCCCTTCCATCTCAAATTACTCAAGCAAACAGCTAAATTACTGATTGAAAAACAACTCATGGAATGGAGGGGACAATTAGGGGGGACACACAAACACACACACAGACACTCTAACACACAATGTTTTAGCTGTATTGTATGTATTAAAAAATGTTTGTGTGTGACTTTCCTTGTCTGTAAGTGTTTTGTTAGTTGTCATGTTGTGTTTTTTTGTGGACCCCAGGAAGAATAGATGCTGCTTCTGCGAAAGCTAATGGGGATCCAAATTGTCAAGTTCTGACCTTAGTTCCTTTTTTATGTCTTTGTGTTAGTTTGGTCAGGGCGTGAGTTGGGGTGGGTAGTCTATGTTCTTTTTTCTATGTTATATTTCTGTGTTTGGCCTGGTATGGTTCTCAATCAGAGGTAGCTGTCGATTGCTGTCTCTGATAGAGAATCATACTTAGGTAGCCTGTTTTCCCTATTTTGGTGGTGGGTGGTTATTTTCTGTTTCGTTTCTTCCATTTCACTTTGTTATTTTGTTTTGTGCGTTCTGTCAATAAATTATGACGAACCCTTACCACGCTGCATATTGGTCCGATCCTTCTTAATCTTCCTCAGATGAAGAAGAGATCCGTTAGACAAATAAACATAAAACAAATAAGTACCCTACTCTACTTTACTCTACTGTACTGTACTCTCCTATACATTACTGTACTCTAGTCTATTGCAATCTAATGTTCTGTACTTTATGGTTTTGTACCCTGCTGTACTGTGCTCTACTGTACTGTATTCGAGTTTACTCTCGAGTATCTTACAATTGAACTAAGGGCCCATGGACTCTGGATCTTGTGGTCTTGGTCTTGAGATCACTCAAAACCACATACATTTGGTCTGTAAAGGTCCAATGCAGCCGTTTTTTAAAATCTCAATATCAAATCATTTCTGGGTAACAATTAAGTACCTTACTGTGATTTTCAATTAAAATTCACAAAAAGAATCAAAAATAGCTTCTTAGCAAAGAGCAATTTCTTAAGCAAGAATTTTACTAGGACTGTCTGAGAGTGGTCTCAGTGATGAGAGGAAAAATGAAAACTAGCTGTTATTGGCAGAAATGTTTGGAACTCTCTTTCTTATTGTTCGATTGACTTATTTACCGGGCAGGCCAAAACTCCATCCCACCAAAACAGGCTGAAATTTCAGGCAATCTTTTCAAATAGCTCTTACATTAAAACAGCATTATCATAATTTCCATAATTTCACAGTATTTTTCCAACCTCATGGTGTGGAAGTACTGTATATATAAAACACAAGGAAATCTTGTTTTTGACTGCACTAGGCCTTTAACTCCTCATGGTCTCAAATAAATTAAATACAATGTATTTGTCACATGTGCCAAATACAACAGAGTTAAAAAATTATCCTGATCAGGATAGACAATAACAGAATTATGTGTGTGTGTGTGTGTGTGTGTGTGTGTGTGTGTGTGTGTGTGTGTGTGTGTGTGTGTGTGTGTGTGTGTGTGTGTGTGTGTGTGTGTGTGTGTGTGTGTGTGTGTGTGTGTGTGTGTGTGTGTGTGTGTGTGTGTATGTGTGTAGTGTATGTGTGACAGTGTAGTATGTGTGAGTGTGTGGAGGGAGTCCAGTGAGTGTGCGGAGGTAGTCCAGTGAGTGTGTGGAGGGAGTCCCGTGAGTGTGTGGAGGGAGTCCAGTGAGTGTGTGGAGGGAGTCCAGTGAGTGTGTGGAGGGAGTCCAGTGAGTGTGTGGAGGGAGTCCAGTGAGTGTGCATAGAAGCCTGTGCAAGAAAGTCAGTGCAACAAAACAAATGGGTCAATGTAAATAGTCCGGGTAGCCATTTGATTAACTCTTCAGCAATCTAATTGCATTGGGGGAAGAAGCTGTTCAGGACCCTTTTGATCCTACACTACCCTCTGTAGTGCCTTGCAGTCAGATGCCAAGCAGTTGCTATACCAAGTGATACAGCCAGTCAAGATGTTCTCAATAGCGCAGCTGTCAAACTTTGTGAGGATCTGAGGGCCCATGACAAACCTTTTCAGCCTTCTGAGGAGGCAGAGGCATCGTCTTGCCCTCTACACAACTGTGTCTGTGTGTTTGGACAATGATGGGTCCTTAGTGATGTGGACACTGAGAAACTTGAAGCTCTCAACCCACTCCCCTACAGCCTCGTCAATGTGAATGGGGGCATGCTCTGCCCTCCATTTCCTGTAGTCCACGATCAGCTCCTTTGTCTTGCTGACGTTGAGGGAGAGGTTGTTGTCCTTGCACCACACTTCCAGGTCTCTTATCTCCTCCCTCTAGGCTGTCTTGTCGTCATTGGTGATCAGACATACTACCTGTGGGTGTGTTGGGGTGGTATGCAAATTGAAGTGGGTCCAGAGTGTCTGGGAGCCAGGACCACCCTTTTAAAGAATTTCATGGCTACAGATGTGAGTGCCACAAGGCGATAGTCATTTAGACAGGTTACCATGGTGTTCTTGGGCACAAGGACTACAGTGGTCTGCTTGAAATATGTACGTATTACAGAGTGGGTCAGGGAGAGGTTGAAAATGTCAGTGAAGACACTTGCGAGCTGGTCAGCACATGCTCTGAGTACGCATCCTGGTAATCCATCTGGCCCTGCGGCCTTGTCAATGTTAACCTGTTTAAAGGTCTTACATCGGCTACGGAGAGCGTGATCACACAGTCATCCAGAACAGCTGGTGCACTCATGCATGCTTCAGTGTTGCTTGCCTCAAAGCGAGCATTGATAACATTTAGCTCCTCTGGTAGGCTCGCATCACTGGGCAGCTCATGGCTGGGTTTCCCTTTGTATTCCATGATACCAAGCCATGGCACATCTGACGAGCATCAGAGCCGGTGTATTAGGATTCGATCTTGGTCCTGTATTGATGCTTTACCTGTTTGATGGTTCATTGGATGGCGTAGCAGTATTTTTTTTAAGCACCTTGAAGGCGGCAGCTCTAGCATTTAGCCCAGTGAGGATGTTGCCTGTAATCCTTGGCTTCTGGTTGGGGTATGTACTGTGCGTACAATCACTGTATGGAAGATGTCGTCAATGCTCTTATTAATAAAGCCGGTGATTGATGTGTTATAAACTCCTCAATGCCATCAGATGACTCCTGGAACATATTCCATTCTGTGCTAGCGAAACAGTCCTGTAGCTTAGCATCCGCTTCATCGGACCACTTCCATATTTAGCGTGTCACTGGTACTTCCTGTTAGAGTTTTTGTTTGTAAGCAGGAATAAGGAGGATAGAGTTATGGTCAGATTTGCCAAATGGGACTGGGTCCGGGTCTGAATCTTAGGACCAATGTCTTGGTATAAATCTTGCTCTTAGCTCTTGAATATTACCTTAGTCTTTGGTTTACAAACCACAGGCAACCCAATTTGAGTAAGACAATGCTCTCTGATCATTGGCTGCTCACTCCCAACCCATAGGAATCCCCACCTAGTTGACTACTTTTAAAACGGTGGAAGCCCTAAATGGCAACGTCTATAATAAAATAAGTTAAATAAATCTAGAGTCCTCCATTTATCTCTATGAATGACACTTGACCTGTTATTTTGCCAAAAATAATGATAGGTAAAGTGGTCATTTAAACATCTAACAACATAATTAATTGGATGCATAAGTAATTCAATCAATCAACAACTTTAAGATTAATAATATCAACATTGAACATTTTACTGAGAACAGTACAAATATTTCTATAAATGTAAAGGTTTTGAAAATCAGGTTCAAAATCATGTTTTCACTATTTTGTGAAATTTGGTATGCAAAAATATATATAATTGAATATGTAATAGAAGGTTACTCAAAATGATCTCTACTGTGTGAGTAGTATATATACTACATGACCAAAAGTATGTGGACACCTGCTCGTAAAACATCTCATTCCAAAATCATGGGCATTAAAAGGGAGTTGTTCCCCTTTGCTGCTATAAAAGCCTCCACTCTTCTGGTAAGACTTTCCACTAGATGTTGGAACATTGCTGCGGGGAATTGCTTCCATTCAGCCACAAGATCATTAGTGATGTCCGACACTGATTTTGGGTGATTAGGCCTGCAGATGGTGTTCCAGTTCATCCCAAAGGTGGGGTGGAGGGGTTTGGGGTCAAGGCTCTGTGCAGGCTAGTCAAGTTCTTCCACACCAATCTCCACAAACCATTTCTGCATGGACCTTGCTTTGTGCGCTTAGGGCATTGCCATGCTGAAAAAGAAACGGGCCCTTTCCCAAACTGTTGCCACAAAGTTGGAAGCACAGAATCGTCTAGAATGTCATTGTGTGCTGTAGTGTTAAAATGTCCCTTCACTGGAACTAAGGAGCCCAAACCATGAAAACAGCCCCAGACCATTAATCCTCCTCCACCAAACTTGACAGTTGCCACTATGCATTCGGGCAGGTAGCGTTCTCCTGGCATCTGCCAAATCCAGATTCGTCTGTTGGACTGCCAGATGATGAAGTGTGATTCATCACTCCAGAAAATGCATTTCCACTGCTCCAGAGTCCAATGGCGGCGAGCTTTACACCACCCCCAGCTGACACATGGCATTGTGCATGGCATGTGATCTTAGGCTTGTGTGCGGCTGCTTGGCTATGGAAACCTATTTCATGTTATTGTGCTGACATTGCTTCCAGAGATATTGAGTGTTGCAACAGACGATTTTTACGAGCTACGCACTTCAGGACTCATCGGTCCCGTTCTGTGAGCTTGTGACCTACCCCTTCGGCTGAGGCGTTGTTGCTCTTAGACATTTCCACTTCACAACAACGTCACTTACAGTTGACTGGGGCAGCTCTAGCAGGGCAGACATTTGACGAACTGACTTGTTGGAAAAGTGGCATCCTACGACAGTGCCACTTTGAGTAAGGCTATTCCACTGCCAATGTTTGTCTACGGAGATTGCATGTCTGTGTGCTCGAATTTATACACCTGTCAGCAACGGGTATGGTTGACATAGCCAAATCCACACATTTTAAGGGGTGTTCGCATACATTTGAACATATTGTTTGTCTACCTGACATTCTGTATGTTGGAAGACGTTTGCTGAAAGAATTGGAAAAATAGGATACAAATCTGAATTTGTTTCCAACCCCTAATTTCACCACTGTAGAATGACCTATATAGTGTGTGTGTGTGTGTGTGTGTGTGTGTGTGTGTGTGTGTGTGTGTGTGTGTGTGTGTGTGTGTGTGTGTGTGTGTGTGTGTGTGTGTAGTATGTGTGAGTGTGTGTGTAATATGTGTGAGTGTGGGAGGGAGTCCAGTGAGTGTGTGGAGGGAGTCCAGTGAGTGTGTGGAGGGAGTCCAGTGAGTGTGCGGAGGGAGTCCAGTGAGTGTGTGGAGGGTGTCCAGTGAGTGTGTGGAGGGAGTCCAGTGAGTGTGTGGAGGGAGTCCAGTGAGTGTGCAGAGGGAGTCCAGTGAGTGTGTGGAGGGAGTCCAGTGAGTGTGTGGAGGGAGTCCAGTGAGTGTGCGGAGGGAGTCCAGTGAGTGTGTGGAGGGAGTCCAGTGAGTGTGTGGAGGGAGTCCAGTGAGTGTGCGGAGGGAGTCCAGTGAGTGTGTGGAGGGAGTCCAGTGAGTGTGTGGAGGGAGTCCAGTGAGTGTGCGGAGGGAGTCCAGTGAGTGTGTGGAGGGAGTCCAGTGAGTGTGTGGAGGGAGTCCAGTGAGTGTGCATAGAGCCTGTGCAAGAAAGTCAGTGCAACAACAAAAAATGTGTGTGTCTGAGAGCCTATTTTAGGCTTAGGGGTTTGGAGTTAGGGTTAAGGTTAGGGTTAGGGTTGAGGATTTGGTTTGGGGTTAAGGGTTAGGAAAAATAGATTTGAATGGGAATAAAATGTTTTGGTGCCCACGAGGATAGTAAAACAAATGTGTGTCTGTACGACCTCGCACGTACGCACACTCAATGAGGCCACCAGAATTCCAAGCCACCAGGGCTGCCTTATAGAGCTCAGCTGTGTTTACTCACACTCACGACTCTGGTTCCCTCCCTTCTCCTGCCATGCGATTTTAACTGTACATCTGAACCATAAATAACAGCGAGGAATCAAGAGAGCCAAAGCAGTGATGACATGGGGAAGCCCCGCTAAACCCTAGTCAGTCAGCCCAGGCCCTACTCAGCTCCAAGGGCTTAGTTCTCCTCCCAGGGCCCTCTCTCTCTCCTCCTGCGGCCCAGCGCAGGTGCACTCCCTCTGGGGAGAAAGCCAGACCTGTTCCCTTGGCCTGGAGAGCAACCGCCCGCCCCTCCACTGTAAAAGCCCTTTATCTGTACTTCTTAGAACAGCTGGGTGCAGCTGCATGTAAAACATTCCCACAATAACCCTTTCTACCCCCCTTTTTTTTCTCGCTTCAGATGAGTCTCTCTCTCCTCTGTTCAGTAATTCCATCTCTACTTCACTCTTTTCCTACGGTGCGGTCTTTCCTTCTTTCATTCCTTCCCAGACAAGGAAAACACCCCCAGCATGTAGCTGTGTCCTCTCTCTCTCTCTCTCTTTCTAGTCTCTATTCTCCCTTTCCCTCCCCCCTTTGGTCTCTCTCATTCTCTCTCAGCCCCTCCCTCTCTCCCTCCCTCCGTTTCTTTCTCTGGTCGGTCTCTCTCTCTGTCAGCCCCTCCCTCTCTCTCCTTCTGTCTCTCTCTCTCCCTCTCTCTCAGCCCCTCCCTCTCTCTCCCTCTGTCTCTCTCTCTCCCTCTCTTTCCCTCTGTCTCTCTCTCTCCCTCTCTCAGCCCCTCCCTCTCTCTCCCTCTGTCTCTCTCTCTCCCTCTCTGTCAGCCCCTCCCTCTCTCTCCCTCTGTCTCTCTCTCCCTCTCTGTCAGCCCCTCCCTCTCTCTCCCTCTCCCCCTCTCTCTCTCTCTCTCTCTCTGGGGCCATTGCAGTATGGCAGTCATTAGAAGCAGGGCAGAGGAGCAGTTAAAGCCAAGCGGGCACATTTATGACTTCCTCTGGGAGGAAGTGACTGGTCATCGAAATGCTTGCCCCACCTGTGTTACACAAATACACACACTATACATGTATGTGTGTGTGTGCGTGTGTTTATCGATGTGTGTGCACGTGTGTGTGAGTCACTTGTCTCCTCTATGAACCCATCATGCTGAACGGTAGTGGTCCCGGGCTACGGTACTCTACTGTGAAGGAACACAAATACACTTATACTACAATGCACACAAAAACACACAAGTACACACACACACAAACCCTTGATACACCCCCACACAGCCCACATGGACACACTGGATGTGTAAAACAGCTGCCATGTACATCACTGCAAAAATTATGGGTGTCTTTGATCCAAAATTGGATATACACTCGTGAGCAATGACACATGACACCACACGGTAGCATGACTTTAATTTACTTTAATGGACCGCGAACACATTACTGCTTCACTCATTAGACCCCTCATTCTTTTCTCTTTTTTTTCTGTTCTTCTCATTTAGAATGAAACAATTCTGCTATTCCAACACAGATGTACAGTATGTCTGACCTCCAGATTGAACCAACCACAACAGAGTTGCAATGAGGAGGTCCCTTCTACAAACATTCAGTACTGCACACCTGGCACAGAGACGAAGGTTACCATCGATACCTTCTCAATAAAGAGTGAACCCATTTCTGGAGTACTGCCCAATGAGACCATGTACCCCAGCTTCAATGCTCTCTCATAGACAGTGCCTAAAATAAAACGGTGTCTATCCTATATGAATGCCGTGACTCTCCCAGCTCCTCTTCCTCCTCTTTCTCTCATAAATAGAAGAGTAAAAGAGAGCCACTTCAAGCTTCTCCCTTATACTGGGAATCTCCTCTCACCCTCCCCCTTCTCCCCCTGGGCCAGTGGACCCCAGACACTTCCCTGAAGCCTATATCTCCGGAGCAACAGGAGAAAGAACTGACGGGTCACATTAGCTCAAGTGTCTGTTCAAAACCCTCACACCCCTCAGTCCTGCACCGCTCGCTTCCGCTAGCCAACGGGGGGCAGCTCACCCCCACCCCCCATGGTTCATAAAGGGATTAAAATGCTTCGTAGGGTCAGCCCTAAGATCCTTATCACACACACTCTAACCTGGAGATCACTGACTGGAGCATTGCAATTACCTTAGCCCCCCCACCCCCTACACTCTCTTTCTCTCTGTCTCCCTCTCGTCCTCATGCAGAGGATGTTGATGGAGACACTTCAAATCGTTCTCCACCAATGTTTTATAACACTGTAGAAATAAACATGTGGGTCACATTTTCCATAACCTCCAGAGAGAGAGAGAGAGAGAGAGAGAGAGAGAGAGAGAGAGAGAGAGAGAGAGAGGATAGATGGATAGATGGATAGATGGGGAAAGAGGGAGAGATCACTCAACATGTTTATCCTATAAAGAGGAGGAAAGGTTTGATCTCCCGGGTGACTTCCTGCAGCAGACTGATTACCGCGTTAGGAAATATCCTGCCCACTGGTGACTACTGATGACGTCATTCCTCTGTGACGTATTCATACTGCTGTAACGCCTGACGGCGCTGGCTGCCTGGGGAAGAGTCAACACAGTTCCACACTAGAACCTTGCCACTCTTAAGACCCATTAAGCACAGGATTTTGTCTGTGAGTGTGCATGTTTGCACCTGTGTGTGTTTGCGGCTGTTAATGTGAGTGTGTGTGTGTTTGCGCCTGTGGGCAGCTTCTAGCCCTGAGAGAGTTCTGTGTCTGGGCCGTTGGTTGTGACCTCTATCTCCCTCTTATTGTAACACACAGAGAGGAGAGCTGAGGAGGAGTCACTCTTTGTCCATAAACATGAGAGCTGGCTCCACTGCCTGTTATGAAGGTGCACTTCCCCTCTGAACCTCTGGGATTTACAGTACCACCACAGACCCACTGCATGCACAGGGCTCCCTGGAATGTCTCTCGCTGGCCAGACACAGAGCTAACACTCCAACTACCTGTACTCAAATCATTCTCCTAGACAAATGATTAACATCAGCAAGAGATGTCTAGCGCAATGAAGCAACGTCTGCCATAAGGTGACAATACTTCAGAATTCCACATGTTGGAGTTGTATGCCTAGACAAGCTGTAATGGAAGCTGTATGTCAGTGGTGCTGGTTCTGTGGTGTCTGTCTCAACACATGTTGAGGACGTTAGATAAAGGAGTATACAATAACCAGCTCTACTTCCTCTTGATGTCACCACTCTGAGAGACATGGCACCGCAGCCATTTAAAGTTTTCCCCTCTCTTTTCTCCTTTTCTCGTCTTTTGTACGTTCTTTACTTCAACGGCCGCAGCAACCACACCCTCTTCAACCAGCCAAGCCACCTCTTATTATAAGCTTAAGGATATTCTACACACACACACACACACACACACACACACACACACAAACACAGACGCACATAGACACAGACACAAACACACACACACACACACAACACAAGAATTCCCAGTGTCTGTAAATGATTTGACTAATTGACCCCAAATCCAGAGCGGCATCCTCATTACACACGATGAGCACACTGGCACCCTCGTTTAAATAGCCTGTTGTTTATTTAGTTTAATTATAACCATTCACTTTCCAAATAAAATAGTTGAAAACGGGAAGTAGTCCAACGTAAGTAGTCCAACTGCCTTCCCAAATAAACACAAAACTGACCCATCAAATTCGTATTTCACACCAAATCGACTGGATATTTCGACACTTTTGCTTACAGTTGTTGCTTTTACAAGATTCGATTTGGCTGTTTGTGCCAGTTGGAGAATCTGTTAGGCATTACAGCCTATCTTCCGCTAGAACAACCAACACACACACACAGCATCTGGTCACAGGGCAGGATGGGTGGCTCCTGGCTTTCATACTGTGCTTAATGCACACACACACACACACACACACACACACACACACACACACACACACACACACACACACACACACACTCCACTCTGCATTTCAATCTCTTCTCCTCACCCTCAGTGCTCCAGTACGGGCCATAAAGCAGAGTTCTGAGTCTTGTGTTTATTTGTTTTCCCAGCAGTGTGGTTGGTAACTGTGTCCCTGGCTTTGCTCTGTCCCACATCTGGCCTCTCTCTCTGGGGTAAACGCTGCTCCATGCTGCCCTCTGTGGAGGACAAGGGCACTGCGCTCATTCAGACTTCCATTCACTGAAACTCAAGCTGCTTGCCTGCTGTGGAGGTATAAGAGACAGATCATGTGATGCATCCACCGCAAGGCACAGTTACCAAGATACAAGAGTAGCTGATGTGAAGGTTGTATACATGCCTATCATCACTATCCTACAATTTTCTCCAAGTCTGTCTCCAATTCAGAGATCACTCTACTTGCTCATTACCCCCCAACCCCTCTCTCTACCTCTCTAACCTCATTCTGCTGTGTTTATGAGCAACCTCAGGGGTAAATTATGTCAGCAGCATACTCCTACACTGAAAATGGCCCATGTTCAGTCTCAGAGAGAGAGAGAGAAAGAGGGAGACATGATTTAGAAAGCCTTGTGTTGTTGGCCGCAACATTCCTGGCCCTGAGTGTGCGCCGTTCGTCATTTCAGCCTAGCAAGAACCCCCGCTGCTCCGTACATCTGGGCCTTTTGACAACTCGCCACAGTGTCGAGTCCCCACCCGCAGACTGTTTCGTCACCACTCACAGCAAGTGTCTGGGTCGGTCCAAGAGTGAGGAGACGATGTGCACGTCCAGACGTCAGTCTGTTTGGAGATCTACAGACGAACATAGGATTCCAGGACTCTAGGAATAGAAAGGGTACGAACCTTGATAAAATAGTCCATGTGTCGTGTGGTAGCCTAGCGAAAACTGTGAGGACGCATTATTTTTGCTTCCCTGTGGTATGTTTAGGTGCTTTTACTCGGCATGAAGCATTAAAACAGATGGGTGGAAAAGAGGACAGCAACAACGGTATGACTGTAATCACCTGAAGGCAACAGTAGCTACCTGAACCAACTAGTATTTTCTTTTCACTCTCAGTTAATTATTTCCTGTCCACAGAGGACCTCAAATATGCACTCTGACACAAGTGTGTGTGTGTGTGTGTGTGTGTGTGTGTGTGTGTGTGTGTGTGTGTGTGTGTGTGTGTGTGTGTGTGTGTGTGTGTGTGTGTGTGTGTGTGTGTGTGTGTGTGTGTGTGTGTGTGTGTGTGTGTGTGTGTGTGTGTGTGTGTGTGTGTGTGTGTGTGTGTGTGTGTGTGTGTGTGTGTGTGTGTGTGCCTGTGCTTATGTACGTTCGTGCATGTGAGAAAGTGAGGAAGTGTTGACATGTTCTGTCTGGCGGTTGGGAAGGGTTGAACCCCTAGAGTAAGGGGGCAGAGTTGGGGGTTGAAGACAGAACAGTAGAGAACACTGTTGGGAGTAAGCTATGACTGACGTTTGGAGGAGGTCCGTGTATTCTCGTAGGTTTGAAGTTTCACGTTTTTTTATGTCACAAGAGTAGAGTGAAATGCCTTTCTTGCAAGCTCTGAGCCCAACAATGCCATCGCGGATAACAATGTAATACTACAAATCACATGAGGGAGGACAAAAACACATGAGAAGTAGAAATGAGAAGAAGACAACCGTAAGTAAGCATACTACAGTGTATTCAGACCCTTTGACTTTTTCCACATCTACTTTATAGCCTTAATCTAAAATTATTCTAAATTTTAAATGTCCCTCATCAATCTACACACAATACCCCATAATGACAAAGCAAAACAAGTTTTTATACATTTTTGCAACACATTTTTTTTTTTGAACTGAAATATCAAATTTACAGTACTCAGACCCTTTACTCAGTACTTTGTTGAAGCACCTTTGGCTGCGATTAGAGCCTTGAGTCTTTTTGGCTATGACGCTACAAGCTTGGCACACCTGTATTTGGGGGGTTTCTCCCACTCTTCTCTGCAGATCCTCTCGAGCACTGTCAGGTTGGATGGGGAGCGTCACTGCACAGCTATTTTCATGTCTCTCTAGAGATGTTCGATCGGGTTCAAGTCCAGGCTCTGGCTGGGCCACTCAAGGACATTCAAGAGACTTGTCCTGAAGCCACTCCTGCGTTGCCTTGGTTGTGTGCTTAGGGTCGTAGTCCTGTTGGAAGGAGAACCTTCGTCCCAGTCTGAGGTCTTGAGCGCTCCGAAATAGATTTTTATCAAGGATCTCTCTGTACTCTGCTCAGTTCATCTTTCCCTTGATCCTGACTAGTCTCCCAGTTCCTGCTGCTGAAAAACATCCCCACAGCATGATGCTGCCACCACCATGCATCACTGTAGGGATGGTCCAAGGTTTCCTCCAGACGTGACACTTGGCATTCGGGACAAAGAGTTCAATCTTTGTTTCATCAGACCAGAGAATCATCATTTAAGAATGATGGAGACCACTGTGTTCTTCGGGACCTTCAATGCTGCAGAAATGTTTTGGTACCCTTCCCCAGATCTGTGCCTCAACACAATCCTGTCTTGGAGCTCTACGGACAATTCCATCGACCTCATGGCTTGGCTTTTGAGCTGACATGCACCGTCAACTGTGGGACCTCACATACAAATCATGTCCAATCAATTGAATTTACCACAGGTGGAGTCCAATCAAGTTGTAGAAACATCTGAAGGATGATCATTAGAAACAGGCTGCACCTGAGCTCAGTTTCGAGTCTCATAGCAAACGGTCTTAAGGTATTTCAGTTTTTTACTTGGAATACATTTGCAAAAATGTCTATAAACCTGTTTTCGCTTTGTCATTATGATTATGATGATGAGGAAAACATTTCATTTGATCCATTTTAGAATGAAAGCTGTAACGTAACAAAATGTTTAAAAAGTCCAGGGGCCTGAATACTTTCCGAACGCACTTTATATACAGAGTCAGTCAGTTCCAGTACCGTATTTACAATGTGCAAGGATAATGGAGTGGTATAGGTAGATATGTATAGGGATAAGGTGACTAGGCGTCAGGGTATATGATAAAACAGAGTAGCAGATATATGAGGATTGTATGTGAGTGGGTGTGCGGGTCTGTGGAGCCAGTATAAATGTATGTGCAATATTATGTGTGCGCGTGAGTGTATAGGGCCCTGTGAGTGTGCATGGAGACAATGTAAAAAATAAAATACAAGGGTTTTGGCCATTTTGTTAGCTATTTAGTTTGCTATTTTGTAGTCGTATGGTTTGGTTATAAGAGCTGTTCAGGAGCCTGTTGGTGACAGACTTGATGCACCGGTACCGGTTACCATGCGGAAGCAGAGAACATTCTATGGCGTGGGTGATTTTCCTGGGCTTCCTTTCACAACGCCTGATATATATAGAGGTCCTGGAGACAGGGGGCTCGGCCCCACTGATGTACTGGGCTTTCCGCATCACCCTTTATGGTGCCGTGCCGATCGAGGGCGGTGCTATTGCCATACTTCTGGTTTGAGTGTGTGCGTGCGTTTGCATGCTTGTGTGTGTTTTGGTATACAGGGGTGCAAGCAGTGGTTGAAAAGTAAAAGATACCTCCATAGAAAATGACTCAAGTAAAAGTCAAAGTCACCCAGTAAAATACTACTTGAGTAAAAGTATTGGTTTTTAAATATACCTAAGTATCAAAAGTAAAAGTATAAATACTTTCAAATTCCTTATATTAAGCAAACCAGACGGTACCATTTTCTTGTTTGTTTTTTTAAATTTACGGATAACCAGGGGCACAGTCCAACAGTTAAACATAATTTACAAATGAGGCTTTTGTGTTTAGTGATTCTGCTAGATCAGAGGCAGTCGGGATGACCAGGGATGTTTGCTTTATAAGTGTGTGAATTGGACCCTTGTCCTGTCCTGCTAAGCATTCAAAATGTAAGGAGTACTTTTGAGTGTCACAGAAAATGTATGGAGTAAAAAGTACATTATTTTCTTTAGGAATGTAGTGAAGTAAAAGTAAAAGTTGTCAAATATAAATAGTAAAGTACAGATACCAAAAAAAAAAGAATGAAGTATTACTTTAATGTATTTTTACTTAATTACTTTACACTACTGGGTGCATGGGGATGATGTGAGAGCGACAGAGCTGGGGGAATACAGGGGTGTGGGGACGGGGTCTGTTGGACATTGAGGAGATAGAGTTTCTGTGCACAGCTGCTTTGGCCTGTAGATGGAGAGAAACATCTGTATTAATCTCAGTCCCAGGGGCAGCCCACTGAGCACAGGAATGAGAGAAGGAGCGGGGGGCTGGGTGAGAGAGTGTGTGTGCCTGTGTGCCATTTCAATCCTATTCCACATCCATCCTATTCCAACATTATCACTTCAGCACCCCATAATTGTCCAACACTCCCACCCCGTGGACCCCAAATCTGTATTTCTCTTACTTTTATTTTTCATTTTGTTACTTGAGAAAAATGATTTCCACCCACCTACCACCTGCTGTCTCTACTGCCACATTTACCTACCATATTCACATACTACGTTCCATATTACTTAAAGCACAATGTAACGTACATCAACACCAGTGATGTGATGCTAAGATATAAAATACATCAGAATCCCATAACTCCAACATGACTGTGGCGTGACAACGAACGTTTCCAAGCATGCATTTGTTGTGTGTTTGTGTATATGTGTACAGCAGTGGAGTGACACAATGCCATCTCAATGCCAAACCCTCTAATAAATCCAAACAAATTGGCCAATTAGAGGCTGTTTTTTTCCTCCAGGCCCACCTATTACCTAGCCTCGCAAAGCCGCCTGATCTCGCGAGTTTCTATGTACAGAAGCTTGTGAGAACAGGCCGCTTTGCGAGGCTACTTATTACCTGACTCGCCATAAAACCTAGACAATGGGCTGCCAACTCTGTGCCACCACCCAGGGGTGTGGGGGGTGGCAGGGGGTGCCCTGTGGTGTCACTATGGTAACGGATTGTAAAACTATTGTTTGCTCTCATCAAGTCTCACACCCACACACAGGTCTAATATGAATCTAATCAACAAAGTTGTTTTATCTCATGAATATGTGTTCTATGCATGTAACCCTGGAGTTTTATTTCAAAAACTTCCGAATTGTATCTAAATGTTTAAAAATGCTTCAGATTTCACGTGTTATTATGGGTTAAGAAAGGATGTCATTTGAATGCATCTACAGTGTAAACACTACTCAAATGTGTACCTATATACTTATACTGCAAATAAAATTGAAATGCTTTGTGTACATACTGGCCCCAGGTCTATTGTTCTCAGGCTGACGTTAGAGCCCGCGGAGAGCAAGGAAACCAGAGGACTCAAATGATTGTTGTTGCTTTTTTATTTCAACTCCATCTGGTTCTGATTAACAGCAACAGAACATTTGGACAATTTGAACAGACTGCAGCAGTACACCTTTTTATTTTTTATTTTAAAGCTGGCATATTCTCACATATAAGTGTGTTCACGTTGGAGCCAAACTCAATGCTTTATTTTATTTTACAACAGCCCTGCAGAGCAGCTGACTTCCAACAGGGCTATTAGACACCCAGGGACCGATCAGTGTGGCTCTAGTTACTGAACTGATATAAAGCCAAGCACAGTTTCATTTGTCTTTACCCACACATTGATACACTAACAAACACACATGCACCCACGCTCGACGCAGGAAGGCAGCATGCACACACACACACACGCACGCACACACACACGCACACACACACACACACACGCACGCACACACACACGCACGCACACACACACACACACACACACACACACACATACACACTTCCTCACCGCCTCAGGCTAGGGTAATCCATGCAGGATTGCATGACAACGGAGCAGAGCAGGAAGCCATGACTAACACACCTTATAACACATTACTGTAAGTCAATAAAACCCAGTTGTGGAAAACAGGCCATGCAGGTGATGGCACTGTTTAATGATGTGAGAGATGCACATGGTAGACATGCAAGTCATCCTGCTGCCCTGTGGTGCGTGAGACCGAGCGGGTTATCCGTGTGTGTGTGTGTGTGTGTGTGTGTGTGTCTCTAAGTGTTTGACTTCGCCAGGCCAACTAGCCAAGCCGCCAAGAGCTTTGGATGGTTTGTTTAAGGGGAAATGAATTCACTGTGGATGAGGGCTAATGCACTGGGGACCGCCGGGATCATATCAAATATATTACCCAAATGGGAAGTGTGTGTGGTTATGTATGTGCATGCGTGTGAGAAACTGAGAAAGTGTTGACATGAGTCGGTGTGGAGTGGTAAGGAAGGGTGGGCAAAACATAAATCACTCCAGCTAAAAAGACTACACATTGGGCGAGATAGAGAGAGAGAGAGAGAGAGAGAGAGAGAGAGAGAGAAAGAGAGAAAGAGAGAAAGAGAGAAAGAGAGAGAGAGAGAGAAGAGAGAAAGAGAGAGAGAAGAGAGAGAGAGAGAGAGAGAGAGAGAGAGAGAGAGAGAGAGAGAGAGAGAGAGAGAGAGAGAGAGAGAGAGAGAGAGAGAGAGAAAGAAAGACAGAATCTTGCCCATGTTAATTGTTTCGTACCCCAAGCTAACGCTACAGAAAAAAAGCCATCCAATTTCACACAGAAGTGTGTTAGCGTGTCAGCGTGTCCTCGAGCGTTGCATGTTCAGCAGCACACTCCCTGGGCTAGGGCGACCCATGTTGCGTGTAGCTGTGTACATTCTGCATGTATGCCGTAAGCCATTTACACAGCTGGCCTTTTAACTGAAGTGACTCAGACAGAGGAGAGGAGAGGACGTCCCTGGCCCTGGGGTCTGTCCCAAAGCAACACACCCACCCTGGGCCTGCACTGGAAACCACCAGCCGCAAAGCAGTTCAGATACACACCGACAACAGATCCACTTTAAGCAAGACTGAGAACAGCTTAAATATACAGTATACTGACATGATCAGCTATCAACTGACCCCAGAGCAAATCAGATATACACTGAATATCACCATATCATATAATGCATTTTATAGCCATTCAATAACTCCGAACACAAATCAGCTGCCCTGTGCACAACTCAAGCACTCAGCAGCACTTATCAATGATTCAGTCTCAGTTCCAATCCATTATCACTTCATTTGCTCCATTTGAACCCCTCATAAGTCAGGTTCCATAAACGGCATCACGTTGGAGACGCCTCTGTTAGATTGACTTCCAACTGCCTTGGAAGTGGCTTGGGAAGCTTTTTTATAAGTAAGCTAGGTGGCATTTTAAATATTATGACAACAGGGATTGCTCAAAAAATCAGATTGTGCCCGTTCCAGCTCTTTTGACAGGCAACAACTAGAACTGAAGGAGAGCTCTCTGTAGCAATGCATTTAAGCAGGGCAATGTCATGAGTCTAAACCTCGCACTATTCCCATCCTCTATGCTCATTTACAGACTCTCCTTACGTGAATGTCTGTCAAGAATCAGGGTCATGCGGAACCACCAAACCTCTTCAATGGCTCCCCCTAATTTCACTCTTTCCTTTTGCTCTCATTCTCTCTCCCTCACTGGCACCTTTGATGGGACTACCATTGAAATGAGATACAATCCCTGTTGTCATAATATTTAAAATGCCACCTAGCTTACTTATAAAAAAGCTTCCCAAGCCACTTCCAAGGCAGTTGGAAGTCAATCTAACAGAGGCGTCTCCAACGTGATGCCATTTATGGAACCTGACTTATGAGGGGTTCAAATGGAAAAACCCACAACGAATGAGTGAAATAAATAGCCGCCAGTGTCTATGATTATAACTCTATCTGTTCTCTTGTATTCTCTCTCTCTCTCTCATATAAAGGCGTATTAATCCGCATTATGATCTGGTGGCTTGGATCAAGCCTGGCTCAGGAAGACGAGCCCTGACAAAGAAGCCCATTCACGAACAGGATCAACAGTGACATCATATCCAAATGATACAGTATACTTTGCAAAAGGTCATCACAGATCATTTGAATTTTGGTAAGAGGAACCCAACGTGGCATGAGGGGAACCTAACCTGCCCTGTGGGGCAGGGAAACGGCCACTGTGCTGCTCAGTAACCATATCACCAGGCCTCAACCCCTCATAGTCACTGGGAACTGAGTGGAAATGACTGGACAAGAAGGCAAACATTATTTTTTATCGGAGCTTCATTCACAAGCCACAAGTCAGAGAACAAGCATAGAAACCTATAGCGAGAAAGGGTCTTGGTTACATAAGACGGGTTCCAGTTGTGAAATTATTCATTCATTCGCCGCAAATCATGTCGCTCTGTCGCTGATGTGAAACACCTTGATTTTGATTTGTCAACCTTATGGATTACAGACTGAGAAAGAATCAAAGGCCCCATACAGTACATATCAGAGTCAGAAACAGTTTCTCCTCTCCTCTCTGCCTCTCACAGGCTCTCCTTTGCCCTGCTGAGGTCTTAGGCTGCCTGAAATGGCATCCTATTCCCATCATAATGCACTAGATTTGACCAGGGTCCTAGAGCCCTATTCAGGACCTGGTTAAAAGTAATGCACTGTATAGGGATTGGGGACATGGTGCCGTTTCAGACTAGGAAAAGAAAGAGGCCCTTGACTTTGCGAGGCTTTGCGGTCCCATCCAGCTGTGTCACAGCCTGTCCAAAATTGTGTCAATACAGCAGCTCCCTCTGTAATGGCATAGTGTGGCAGAGGAAACACTGTCCCCTCCCTCTCCGTTGCCAAAACACTCCGACAATCATCCCTCCGCCCCTCCAGGATTCTTCACGCACTTTGAGGTTTTCTATAACTGCCGACGTTGTACACTATAGAAGTTCTCTAGCCAGATCCCCCTGCAGCAGTGTCCCATTCCCCTTCAAACGAATCGCAAATACTCATCTTGACCCTTAGTCATTCATGTAATTGCTGTGATTGCATCATTTGTTGGCCACCTTGAGTTATGATGGTATGTTTGTCTTTCCGTAAATCCCCTGGCGTTGCTTTGCTAATGTTACGGTGATGGGCAGGCAGTGAAGCTTCGCTGGCTGTTGCTGCTGACAGTAATGGTAATCAGAAGACGGAGCAGCGTCTCAGGGGGATTTCACTAAGACTCACTGATTAGATAAGGAACGCGGTTATGAAACCTGGGACACACTAAATCCACAGCCAACAGCGGGGAGAAAACATTTAGCAAATGCTTAGAGGGGAAATACATGGGCTATCAGACACATTGTCTGTAAGATCTTTCATTCACAGCATGTGTTAGAAAAACAACTGTGCTTGCTCAACTCGTATGTTAGAATGCAGACTGCAGTATATGGACCCTTGGGAATGTTATTTTGATGTTATTTTGTCGGAAATGCAAAACCGAGGAGAACGAGATTCACTTTGAACCGATCCTGTGGTTGACACTTGCTCATGCTCAGGATAACAACGGTGGACAAAGTGTCTGCAAGTTACAGCATCTGCAGGGTTGAGCACCTGAACATTAACACAGCTGTTTGACTGAGACAGATGGAGACTAGACACTGGAATGTGATGCTCATGGATTCCTAGACTGGATCATTATCTCAATTGCAACACACTGTAAAGATGGACTACCTATTCTACAACGTGTATCTACATTTGATGTCTTTTCTCGTGCAGTGTATGCCATAGCACTATAAAGAGTTTCTGCAGGACAAAGACCCGTGAAGTCCAATGTGCAAGTGAAACAGAATGGTTGGTTCAATAAAAATAGAAAATGCATTACATTTTTTACTTTTTAGACCAAGAATCTGTAGGGTAATAAGTCTTAAGACTCAGTGTTAAGTAATTAGATATAACCTACACATGGACCTGGGAACATAAACAATGTCACTTGGTCTGTAAATCAATACTACCAACAGTTGAATGATTTGCACATACACTATATATACAAAAGTATGTGGACACCCCTTCAAATGAGTGGATTTGACTGTTTCAGCCACACCCTTTGTTGACAGGTGTATAAAATTGAGCACACAGCCATGCAATCTCCATAGACAAACATTGGCAGTAGAAGGCCTTACTGGAGAGCTCAGTAACATTCAACATGGCACCGTCATAGGATGCCACCATTCCAATAAATCAGTTTGTCAAATGTCTGCCCTGTTAGAGCTGCCCCGGTCAACTGTAAGTGCTGTTATTGTGAAGTGGAAACGTCTAGGAGCAACAATGGCTCAGCCACAAATTGGTAGGGCAAACAAGCTCACAGAGTAATGAAGCGCGTAGTTTGTAAAAAATGGTCTGTCCTCAGTATCACCACTCACTACCAAGTTCCAAACTGCCTCTGGAAGCAACGTCAGCACAATAACTGATAGTCGGCAGCTTCATGAAATGGGTTTCCATGGCCGAGCAGCCGCACACAATCCTAAGATAATCATGTGCAATGCCAAGAGTCGGCTGGAGTGGTGTAAAGGTCGCCGCCATTCAATTCTGGAGCAGTGGAAATGCGCTCTCTGGAGTATTGAATCACGCCTCACCATCTGGCAGTATGAAGGACGAATATGGGTTTGGCGGGTGTCAGAAGAACACTACATGCTCCAATGCATAGTGCCAACTGTGAAGTTTGGTGGAGGAGGAATAATGTTCTGGGTCTGTTTTCATGGTTCAGGCTCGGCCCCTTAGTTATAGTGAAGGGAAATCTTAACGCTATAGCATATACTGACATTCTAGACGATTCTGTGCTTCCAAATTTGTGACAACAGTTTGGGGAAGGCCCTTTCCTGTTTCAGCATGACAATGCCCCCATGCACAAAGTGAGGTCCATACAGAAATGGTTTGTTGAGATTGGTGTGGAAGAACTTGACTGGTCTGCACAGAGCCCTGATCTCAACCCCATCGAACACATTTGGGATGAATTGGAGCGCCGACTGTGACACAGGACAAATTGTCCAACATCAGTGCCCGACCTCACGAATGCTCTTGTGGCTGAAAGGAAGTAAGTCCCCACAGCAATGTTCCAACATCTAGAGGAAAGCCTTCCTGTTATAGCAGCAAAGGGGGGACCAACTCCATATTAATGCCCATGATTGTGGAATGAGATCTTCCACAGGATCTACTTTTGATCATGTAGTGTATCTCAAGTTTCACTCATGTTGATGAATGTTTAATAAGATACAAGCAACTTGTTACTTATAATTGTCAAGGCATGGCTTATATGTTTTCAAGATATCTTGAAAGGAGATATCCACCAATAAGTGCAAAACTGCAGATGGTTAAGATTAAGACTGAAAATCTGATACTGCAGGGGAACAACATAAAAAGCACAGATGGCAAGGGGTGACATACCTAAATTGACAAAGCTCATAACCATGTCTGCGTCGTTTAGGAAGTTGTTGTCCTGAAGAGTGGCTATCGGCGGCCCCTGGGTGGTGAAGATGGGTTTGTATGGGTAGGAGTACCCATCCTCTTTCCCCTCCGTGGACATGGCATTGTACAGGTCCAGCATGAACATCGGTGCCGCGTTGTGCTTCCCGTGGAGATGCGGCCGTGGCCGGTGCGGTAGCCCGAGGATCGAGAGGATTTCCCGCTGCATCTCCCGGCGCTCCTGGCTCTTCAGCCGCCGGTGGATGAAACTGGAGTGGACCTCGTTGTCCAGGGTAAAGTTCGAAAAGACCGTGTCCGCAAAAACGCAGTAGCCCCAAAGTAGGAACAAAGCAGGGACACGTCTATCCAAAAATAAAACCATAATGATGCCGTGCGTAATTGCGCCGAGTGCTCTCACCCAAGACTTAGAACAAGGACATTGAACTTCGCAACAGGTTTGTTCAATACCCGTATCATTGACGGCCCCTCATGTTGAGGGAAGAGTTCCCGATTGCAACATCAATTTCACTTCAACGTCCACTTTTATTGGCTTGCCTTAAATCCACGGATCTGCACAATTTAAAATGTCGATCCTGTACCCTTTACATCCAGCTACTCCAACCCCTTTCACTATCACTGTCTCCCTGGTTCACGCGTAAAGTGCGAGGTTGACAAGACGTGTTGCAGCAAGTGCGATGAGCCGAGCTCAGCGAGCAAACTTTGAGGAGGTGGTTTATGCGCTGGGAGGAGCAGAGAGAGGGAGCGCTTTAATTGCTTTAGCCCAGACAATGTTCCTTCTCTGTGTGTGTGTGTGTGTGTGTGTGTGTGTGTGTGTGTGCGTGCGTGCGAGCGAGCGAGAGGGGCTCATTGGCTTGCAAGGGGTGGGTGAAGGTACAAGGGATCTCTCAAGGTGTTTGTATTTTGTTAAATAATTGGATGGGGACATACTTACCCTCACAACAGAAGCACAGTGTGACAAAAGGCCTTGATGGCTTTGAAAAAGACCCTCCATCAGTGTCATGCTCTCTTTCTTTTGTTCCCTGAGAACGGTTTAAAGGATATTTCAGGATTTTAACAATGAAGCCCTTATTCTACTTCCCCAGAGTCAGATGAACTAGTGCTAGTCGATACCATTGTTATGTTTCTGCGTGCAGTTTGAAGGCAGTTGACTAGCATTAGCGCATTTGCTAACTAGCGTTAGCGCAATCACTGGAAGTCTTTGGTAACTGCTAGCATGTTAGGATGGTAACTAGTTAGCATTGGCTCGCGAAACTACCTCTATCTTCCTTCATACTGGATGCAGAGACATGTAAATGTTATCCACAAGTTCATCTGACTCTGGGGAAATAGATTCATGGTTTCATTGCCAAAATCCTGAGGTATCCCGTTAATACCACCAATTATCTATGACAAGCACCTGATACTATTGTCTCTGTTTTATGGAGGGGTAATTATTTGTTCCTAGAGAAACTGTGTGGGCGATGTTGGCAAAGGTGTTCTGTGTTGCCTGATTCTGTGAGAGAGATCGTAACATGCCATACAATGTGCTCATATTGTAGGTGCACTCTACCAGGACCAGAACATTACAGCTTCACAATCAAAACATTCAGTCAGACAACCTCTGTGAGGTAGGATGAGACAAGTGGTGCAGGGGAAATACATGTATATCCTACAGTCTGCCTGCCCAGTCACACACATGCCCATGCCTTCTGAGTGTTTAGCTATGAGTGCCCCCTGCTCCCTGTTGCCCTAGCCAGTGTAGAGGCAGGCAGGAAGTAGGTAACGACAGACAGCGCTGTGCGGCTCTCAGACACAGGGTTGAAGGGGACGGGGTGCAGATGTTTGGCAGCTGTTTCACCCCTTCCATGTGCCCCCCTGGCCACAGCACCTCTTAAACACCACACTTTAATGGAACGTTCCTGACCCTCTCGTGCACTCCACTCATGCCTTGACTGGGAGAGGGGCTTTCAGATGGCCCTTCCACCATTAATGACCACTTCATGTTGAAAGGGCTCCTCCTCACAGTGGAACGGTAAACTTTTAGCTTCACAGAGAGACTCATTTTAATGGCTCTGTAAGGTTGAGATGTTTTAGGGCCACAGCTTGCCAGGTAATTTTATTAGAGTCAAATTAGACTTCAATGGCACAGCGAGGTAGAATGGGGCCGACAGTCCCCCGGTCAACGCTGTAATTGCCGGTAGGAAAGAGAGGGAGAAAAGGGAGAGAGCATGGCTAGAGGTAGTTATAGGCCGAGCCCACCTCCCTGCCCATTAAAATGTGCTTGTTCTCCATTTCATAACAGCCCCACTCCCCTTTTTCCAATGACAATGCAATGTGGTTTGTCTGAGAACCTGCCCTGCGCTCGCTCCATGCCTGCCAGCACTCATTCCTTGTGTGTATCCGCAAGTCACTCTATTGCTATTGAATGGCCTTTCAGCGGTAGCCTGTAACGTATAAACACTGCTATCCGGTCCCTCAGATAGAATCAGCTAATGGCCGCAGGTGTTTACATTACGGCGGTTTCCGACAGAGAACATGAAAGGGACTTGTTTTCAGTTAGAACCATAATCTCTCACTTTATACTGCAAGCTGGGGCCCCCTCGGTCCGTAGCCCCTCAGCCCTCCAGCCCCTGAGCCCTGGCCTCAGTCAGTACCCAGAGAGGGGCTGCCACTCTGGGGCAGGATAATAGGAACAGACCCCCCTTTGTTTGGGCCTCCATAGCTCTGGTGACAGTCACAGTAAACAGGGGGCACAGACTGAGGCCAGGCTGGGTGAGCTGCACTGAGGGGCCTTTGACCAGGGGAACTAAAGCAGAACAAAAAGGGTTTGAGCTCTCCGCCCTTTCACTGTCACATACACACGCATTATGTATAAGTAATACACACACAAAACCACACATTGTCACACACATGTACACACACCATGTGTACACAGACACACAACACACACACACGCCACACACCCACACATAAACATAGACAACTACTCCTATCCTTCAGGGCCTCAAAGTCATCCTCCTTCCGCTATCCTACCATGCAGTCAGTCAGTGCAGCTGTGTGAAGGCCATTATTGGGAGAAGACACACACACAGGGGGCCCTGGTCGAGTAGACCAATCAGTGGCGTAAATTTCAGAGTGACGTGCCGGCCTAGTATCATTAGCATTCTGAACATCTGAGCTGTACATTAAACACGTATATTTATAATGTGCCGTACCTGCAAGCTCTTTACGGTGCATTTTGAAAGTATTCAGGCCCCTTGACTTTTTCCACATTTTGTTATGTTACAGCCTTGTACTAAAATTGATTCAATGTATGTTTTTCCTCATCAATCAACACACAACACACCATAATGACAAAGATAAAGATAGACATTTTTTTTTTTACAGAAATACCTGCATAAGTATTCAGACCCTTCGCTATGAGACACAAAATTGATCTCAGGTGCATCCTATTTCAATTGATCATCCTTGAGATGTTTCTACAACTTGATTGGAGTCCACTTGTGGTAAATGCAGGCACACACCTGTCTATATAAGGTCCCACAGTTGACAGTGCATGTCAGAGCAAAAACCAAGACATTATTGTGTCGAGGCACTGATCTGGGGAAGAGTACCAAAACATTTCTGCAGCATTGAAGGTCCCCAAGAACACAGTGGCCTCCATCATTCTTAAATGGAAGAAGTTTGGAACCACCAAGACTCTTCCTAGTGTCACGGGCGTCAAAAGAAGTGGACCAAAGTGCAGCGTGGTGAGAAACAACCGTGAAGCTTACAGGGCTAAGTACCACAAGCAAAGTTAACTACCCACACTGAAAGGAGGGAAAAAAGGCTACCTAAGTATGATTCCCAATCAGAGACAACGATTGACAGCTGTCCCTGATTGAGAACCATACCCGGTCAAAACATAGAAATAAAGAAACATAGAAAACTACAAATAGAATGCCCACACCACATCACACCCTGACCTAACCAAATAGAGAAATAAAACGGATCTCTAAGGTCAGGGCGTGACACCTAGAGCTGGCCACCTGGTCAAACTGAGCAATTGGGGGAGAAGGGCCTTGGTCTGTAAAGTGACCAACAACCCGATGGTCACTGAGAGAGCTCCAGTATTCCTCTGTGGAGATGGGAGAACGTTTCAGAAGGACAACCATCTCTGCAGCACTCCACCAATCAGGCCTTTTTGGAAGCCACTTCTCAGTAAAAGGCACAAGACAGCCCGCTTTGAGTTTTTCCAAAAGGCACCCAAAGGACTCTCAGACAATGAGAAACAAGATTCTCTGGTCTGATGAAACCAAGATTGAACTCTTTGGCCTGAATGTCAAGCGCCACGTCTGGAGGAAACCTGACACCATCCCTATGGTGAAGCATGGTGGTGGCAGCATCATGCTGAAGGGATGTTTTTCAGCGGCAGGGACTGGGAGACTAGCCAGGATCGAGGGAAAGATGAACAGAGCAAAGAGATCCTTGATGAAAACATGCTCCAGAGTGCTAAGGTCCACTGGGGAGAAGGTTCACATTCCAACAGGACAACGACCCTAAGCACCCTAACCACACAGCCAAGACAACGCAGGAGTGGCTCTAGTATCTGTGGCTCAAGTATCTGAATGTTCTTGAATGTTCTTGAGGGGCCCAGCCAGAGCCCGGACTTGAACCTGATCAAATATCTCTGGAGAGACATGAAAATAGCTGTACAGCGACGCTGCCCATCCAAGCTGACAGAGCTTGAGAGGATCTGCAGAGAAGAGTGGGAGAAAATCCCCAAATACAGGTGTGCCAAGCTTGTAGCGTCACACCCACGAAGGCTCTGGGCTCTAATCACTGCCAAAGGTGCTTCAACAAAGTACTGAGTAAAGGGTCTGAATGGTTATGTAAATGTAATATTTCATTATATATTTATATTATTTTAAATTGCAAAATCTTCTAAAAACCTGTTTTTGCTTTGTCATTATGGGGTTGTAGATTGATGAGGGGTAGAAAATATATATAAACCATTTTAGAATAAAGCTGTACTGTAACAAAATGTGGAAAAAGTCAAGGGGTCTGAATACTTTTTGAATGCACTGTATATGTTCTGATGCAATTAAAGTGAGGAAGTTTGTCTTTCAAAGTGTTTATAGTAATTTTGTCTAAACTATCTTTGTTTTAACAGACTAGTATTAATCCGTATTAGGAAAAGAGAGCTCTCACTCAAGACCTTGCACTCAAGACCTTGCACTCAAGGACAGATAATTTACCAAACACACACACGCACAGCCTCACACACACATCCACACATTGTAAAAAACAACTCTCACTCTGATCTATGCCTGCCTGCACGAACGTACACCTCCTGTTTCCTGCAGGTTGGAGCACGACAGCAGCTTCTGAGAGACAGACCACACAGCAGCTCTGTGAAACACCACTGGAACACTCACACACTCTTTCTCGTACACACAAACACTCTCTTTCGCACACACACACACACACAATCTCACCCTCATCTGATCTCTCTTTTTCCTCTCTTCTTCTTATTCCGCGAGGAGTCTGTGCCCCCTCTCTCTCTCTCTCGCTCTCTGTCTCTCTCTCTCTCTATATATATATATATATCTATATATCTATATATATATCTTTAACAGAGGAGAGGTCAAAGGTAAGATTCCTATTTATGTTGAGTGTTACCTCGGAGAGCGCCGAACGGCACTCCTTTGAAGGTGTTGGGGCATTGGGGTGGGGTCCACACGAGCTGCCCTGTAGAGGGTACAGTAAAAACTGCTTTTGGGGTAAACTGACCCTCAAACGAAGCAGTGTGGAGTCCGGGGGAGGGAGGGGTGGGTGCATTTTTCTCAACTCGTTTTGGCCCAGCCCGTCCGCCCCTGTCTACATTCGCAGCACAGCCCCACTGCGTAAGCTTCACAGCGCACACAGTAGGGCTGAGGGAATGCAAGTGTTCCCCTTCTGGTGTCAGACACTTCCAGGGGCATCTACAACATATGAGACACAGCTGTGAAACGGCCGGCGTGAGAGAGAGAAGAAAATAAAACGTCTTAAAACTCGTGCCCTTTGTGTTATCCATTTCCAAAACTGTGCTTAGCTTTACTGTAACAAAAGAGAGACTTGAGACAAACTCACAGGTCTCCAATTGACACGTGCTCATTTCCTGATGATGATGATGATGATGATGATGATGATGATCAGCTCATTAGATATACTGCACTTGTAGTTCTCCTACTATCATTCAGTACCTACAGTACTTTCCTCCTGTGTCCTGTGTCTCTTCTCACCCTGTCAGACTGCAGACGGATACAGGCCACGCAGGAACACCACAGTAGTCTGGCTCTGATTCATAGCACTCAGCAGCTCTTCACACCCTAATCAGTTATGTTTTCTACTGCTGACAGGCACAGATAGCGTTTATTTAAGCCTTACCCCTAATGCACCAACCACAGAGAGTTATTGCTTATCCAAAGCAGGATATTATCACCCAGACATCCACTTACCCTGTCACTCTGTGTCATCAGTGCAGAGAATCGGCCTGACGATACTCTGTTCTCTCCCCACATTACCTCACACTCATCAGTGTGTTCATATCGGGATGCGAGGGGTTAATAATGGCCCCTCCGGCTCAGCGGAGTCCCCCATTTAGACCCTTGTCTCTGTGGTGAGTGGGCCCTTGTTCTAATCAATCTGTAAGCCTGTGCTGGGCTGTCAATCGAAGCCCAGGATGATTAGCGATCAGTCACTTGTTTTTTAGTGGAGCAGAAACACAGCCAGACCGGCCTCACTGGCCCGGGCAAAAATCTGGTAAGAAACAGGGTTAGAGGACCAGGGGAGGAGGGGTTAGAGAGGGAGGTGGACGGGGAGTTTGGGTGGGGGTGTTGGGTGGTGGTTGGGTCCGAGGAGGCAGCTCTGTTTTCTATTTGTGAGGATTAGGCTGACAGATCTGTATTTGGTTTGTTTGGACCTCTAGCTTCAGCTAATCCCCCTCACCTGCAGTGGGTACAGCCTCCTCCTTCCCTCCCTCTTCTCCCTTTCCTCTGACCCTACAACCCCCCTCAACCCCCCCATGCTTCCCCCTTCACCCAGTACAAACACTCATCCCGAGACGCTGCCCTCTGTCTCCTCAGGTTAGGGCCTCACACTCGACACAAATCTTTCTCAGGCCAAAGGAACCGGCGGGGATCCCTGCCTCTCTGAACCAGGGGGAAGAAAGAGGACCCCAACATCTTGTGTGCTTTCTTTCACAGATTATTCAGGTTTTTTTCATGGCGGGCGTTGTTGTTGCTCGTCACCTAGAGATAGCAATTACTTAGCTATTAAGAGCCATTACTGCGGAAGCAGCTTGTCATAGCCACTCAGGAGCGAGAGGGAGACCTCTGCTAAAGCAGCGCATTAGGAGATATTCAGGGTCAGGTCAGGGGCAGAGACCTTTTTCCTTCCAAGTTCTGGCTCCCACACACTCCCAAACAAGCCCGTAGCATTCTGCGAGACCACCGTGCCCCTACAAACACACTGAACATGCATGCAAGTCATTTGTTAAGGAGGAGACTCCAAAATGACCTAACGTTTCCAGAATTCAGAAGAGATTGTCTGTTATAACAATACAATGACATGGATTTCATGCCTCTAATTGCCAGATGAAAGGAATGGCCCCAGGCAAATATTAACTCATTTTAGCAACAGTTTTTTTTTCTTCACAGCAGGCCTCAGAGAGAGAGAGAGAGAAAGGAGAGAGAGAGGGGGAGAAATAGAGAGAGAGAGAGAGAGAGAGAGAAAGGAGAGAGAGGGGGAGATAAATATATATAGAGAGAGATAGAGAGTGGGGTGTGGGGTTCTCTTTTTAGCGAGAAATGAAAGCTTCCCCCACTCAGCCCTGTGGTGCTGTGAGGTAGGCAGGAATTTGAGGCTCAGTGGTGGTTTCGCTGTAGGGGTCACAGAGGTACCGACAAATGTTTGGAGGGTCTTGGGGTGGAGTGCATGCAGTCTGCAGCTGGTGGAGCGACGGCACAGTATGGAGCGACACACACACACACACACACACACACACACACACACACACACACAAACATTCACACACACACACACACATTCCTGGTAACACACTCCTAATGAGAAGCAGTTATGGCATCTCACAGAAAATTACAGCCATTTCCTGATGTGTCGGACAGCACCACTGTCGCTTCGTGTTTCACTGACAACACATGTTCACAGACACAAAAACAGCTGTTTAGACTGTGTGGGTGTCTGCTAAAGATAATTATGTGCACAGCCTTAACACAAATAAGGCACCCAGAAACAAATTACGGACAACACATGCACAATTTTCAATGAGCAAATGCCAAAATCAAAGACCTCAATTTCTCAATTTCAGTCAGACTAGATTAGCCAATGATTTGTATCTACCCACACTCTGTAAGAACACACGCACACACACAGGAAGGAATATAGGACAAGTTGCAGCAGGCCCGTGTCAGGAGATGCTAATAAGGTTTAGTAGGTTGCTATGAGGTGCTAACTGGCCCACACACACTGGCCCTGGGCAAAGCGATCCATATTCATTTCATTCCAGTGTAGGTTTTATTTCATTCCTCCTCCACAAGAATGTAACCAAACATGTCCAAACACTTTGTCGAAGTTGACAAGTTCCGGTTCGTATTGTTGGACAATGTAGATACGACGATGGACACTCAACAGAGCCATGAGGAAGTCAACAGGTAGGCCTATGTTTCCTTCTACACATCAGTGCTTGACTAGGGCAGAAGCTTGTTGGAGCTGAGTACACCGCACATCAAATGTTCTACCATTTAAGCTCCTGTTCCTCTTATTAGTTTCAAAAGTATCAAGAGTATTGTGGAGCTCCGGCATCCAAATGTAAACAGTACCAGCAGCCAAAATGAGTACCAGTCCTATTTCAGTCCAAGTCAAGCATGTGGTACACAGATAACCCTTGCCGATGTGATAGGCTTGCCTACGCTAGGTATGAGCATAATATTCTAGACAATGTTCTTGCAGTTGTTTTTTTTTGTGTGTTTTTAAAAAAAAGGGGTGGATCAGCTTAATATTGGGGAAAGATTGTTACTTCCATCAATGTAATTGTATGCATCATTTCCAATCCCCCATATATGTTTTGGGTAAATATATATATCCATATACATACACGCATGCATACATATACACATATACATACACATACCTATATGGATATACATACTTTTTTAAGAATGTACCTTTATTATTCCCCTTCAAACCTTCCCCCAATTGGAGTAAACTAATAAACACTTAGGCTTCTACCTTCAGTTTATACCTTCAGTTAATTCTTGCAGTTTTTACTACCTAGGTCTATTGGCGTATTGGCTCAACGGAGTTTAAAGAGGAGACATTTTATGTGGCGATATACGCTTGTGAAAAAAAAAATGACAGGATTGTTTGAATCAGTTTGAATTTGTGGTCCACAGATTTTCCCATGAATAACTGGTGTACTTTCGTTAAGACTATAGGCGAGACCTACCACCAAGGTTGATTTCCTCTACTCTGATTCTCAGCCAGGAACTTGTAAACCTGCATTGAAAAGGCGATTCTAGAGATAATGATCAGTCTGTCTAAAGATGTTTTGTTCCTACCCAACCGATCCAAGTTGGTCAATGTAAGGTAAGCTACTCACTTTGTTACTATAATGTAAAGCTTTTGGGCCTTTTTCTTATCCATACAGTGCATTCGGGAAGTATTCAGACCTCCTTTACTTTTTCCACATTTTTGTCACGTTACAACTTTATTCTAAAATGTATTAAATCATTTTTCTACCTCATCAATCGAGACACAATACTCCAACCATAATGACAAAGCGAAAATACATTTTTGCACATTTATAACAAATAAGAATCTATTCAGACCCTTTGCTAAGAGACTCGAAATTGAGATCAGGTGCATCCTGTTTCCATTGATCATCCTTCAGATGTTTTTCCAACTTGATTGGAGTCCACCTGTGGTAAAAATTAATTGATTGGACATAATTTGGAAAGGAACACACCTATCTACGGTATATAAGGTTCCACAGTTGACAACGCATGTCAGAGCTAAAAACAAGCCGTAGAGCTACGAGACAGGATTGTGTTGAGGCACAGACCTGGTGACGGGTACCAAAACATTTCTGCAGCATTGAAGGTCCCCAAGAACACAGTGGACTCCATCATTCTTAAATGGAAGAAGTTTGGAACCACCAAGAGACTCTTCCTAGAGCTGGCCACCTGGCCAAACTGAGCAATCGGAGGAGAAGGGCCTTGGTCAGGGAGGTGTCCAAGAACTCATTGGTCACTCTGACGGAGCTCCAGAGTTCCTCTGTGGAGATGGGAGAACCTTCCAGAAGGTAAATCATCTCTGCAGCACTCCACCAATCAGGTATTTCTGGTAGAGTGGCCAGACGGAAGCCATTGACTGTATGTTTGTTTTACTCCATGTGTAACTCTGTGTTGTCGTATGTGTCAAACTGCTTTGCTTTATCTTGGCCAGGTCGCAATTGTAAATGAGAACTTGTTCTCAACTTGCCTACCTGGTTAAATAAAGGTGAAATAATTCAAATGAATACAATTTCTCAGTAAAAGGCACATGACAGCCCGCTTGGAGTTTGCCAAAAGGAACCTAAAGACTCTCAGACAATGAGAAACAAGATTCTCTGGTCTGATGAAACCAAGATTGAACTATTTGGCCCGAAAGCCAAGCATCACATCTGGATTGAAACCTGGCACCATCCCTACGGTGAAGCATGGTGGTGGCAGCATTATGCTGTGGGGATGATTTTCAGGGGCAGGGTCTGGGAGACTAGTCAGGATTGAGGGAAAGATGAACGGAACAAAGTACAGAGAGATCATTGATGAAAACCCCCTCCAGAGCGCTTAGGATCTCAGACTGGGGGCGAAGATTCACCTTCCAACAGGACATCGATTCTAATCACACAGCCAAGACAACGTAGGAGTGGCTTCGGGACAAGTCTCTGAATGTCCTTGAGTGCCACAGCTAGACTTGAACCCGATCGAACATCTCTGGAGAGACCTGAACATAGCTGTGCAGCAACGCTCACCATCCAACCTGACAGAGCCTGAGAGGATCTGCTGAGAAAAATGGGAGAAACTCCAAATAGAGGTGTGCCAAGCTTGTAGCAACATACCCAAGAGGACTCGAGGCTGTAATTGCTGCCAAAGGTGCTTCAACAAAGTAGTGAGTAAAGGGTCTGAATACTTATGTAAATGTGATATTTCTGTTTTTTATTTTTTATACATTTGCAAAATAAAAATGACCTTTTTTTTTAGCTTTGTCATTATGGGGTATTGTGTGTAGATTAGTGAAGGAGGGGAAAGAATTTAATCCGTTTTAGAATAAGTCTGTAAAGTAACAAAATGTGGAAAAAGTCAAAGGGTCTGAATACTTTCCAAATGCACTGTATACCGCTGTGTGGGTGGTTCTTAGACCCAACATACTCACTCTGTTTTGACCTTTGCAAGATAAACATGTAAATCTATACAACCGGCGTCTTCTTTATGTTGTGTAAATATACCCAGTACATTTTAAATAAGCGTCAAGTAGTGTAAATTGAACATTACACTAAATGTGAAAAGTCAGGTCCTTGCAAGTGGTGTAAATTGCTAAACGCAATTGGAGGGAATAATTGAGTTTTTTTGTTCTCTCAGTCGATCTGAATGTGTGAGACAGCGAAGAAGTCAAAAGGGATTTGTGTGGGAGTAAATGTGTTGACAGAGTCACTAAAGGTTTTGAACCTTAATCGTTGAAGCTGAAATAACTTCCTGACTCTGAATAGTTGTCAGTTTGATAAAAGATGTTTGTTTTTTTAAAAGCACCAGCTACACACACACACCAACACACACACACACACACACACATGCAAATCTGACTGGTCTGATTTGTGGAGGTCTTTAATGTGCACAGGCTTTGGAGACCTCATGCTTAGAACAAAGCAGACTGTCCGGTTGAGTCTCCATCAAGCCGTATAGCTCAAAGCCCATTTTGGCTTGGCTGTTTCAAATGTGAGAATCCCACAGATTGGGAGGCAAAGGTTTCACAGAGGAAATGCAGTCGAGGTATGGGGGAGGCTTTCTACTTCTCACAGGTAGCCCCCCAGGGTTTAGGATTCGTCTTAGAATGATCACAAAGGTGACGGGCTCCTTTGCAGAGCTGATCATAGACACAGGACCAAATGTTCAGATTCTGTGAAGAATTCTTTCACAAATCATTTTTCTTCTTCATTCATTCCCAACTTGAGGTTTTAACAACACCGTTGGCCTTCAAAATGACTTCAGGAACTTCTGTCACCACAGTTTCGGGAGCGACTGTTCCTCATCTGCCCCCCCCACCATCTACAAACTTGTGCCGAGCAACACGTGCTTACAAATGTCCCATGTTATGTCAGATGGGGAACGCACGCGAAAATACATCCTGTGCTGTAACAACCTACAGTGCTTTGAGAAGTTGTTCTCTCTTTT